>NC_081412.1:237597163-237849663 GCF_030272615.1 Cryptomeria japonica | reverse complement strand
ATTGAGTTGATATTCATCGAGTAAAACATCTTACTAGATATATTGAACCTAGACATGCACATGAAAATGTGTTACAAGATCGAGGCACATCTAACCGTTTTTGTGTTGGAAATTGCACTAGGAGATTGTGTATGATTACAAGATCAATCTAACCTATGAGATATTTTGTTTAATCGAAGAATCTTTTTGTAAGATCGAAGTAATGAATCAGATCACCGTTGTAAGAGATCTATATATACAACATGATTCTAGGGTTAGAAATATGACACGATATGATATGATAAGAGATGCAATGAGATAGCAGTGTGTATGCATGAAAGAAGACTATTATAGAGACATAGAGAGGTCACTGAGAAGGTTATCAGTGAACAGTCGAAGAACAGAGTAAAAAAAAGGGTTTATCGAGTTTCATTATGGGTTACCGAGGTATGCTACAAGCTAGGTAATCTTATTCAGAGCACATAGAATCTGCTTTAGCATTTCAGATGTAAAGTTGCAGATATTTGTAATGATTATATTGTAATATTTTGAAGTTGTAAGAGAAACCTTTAACAAAGTAAAAGACTCTAACCAAGTCTATAAATTGTAAATCCTTTAACCAAGTGCTACACTTATATAGTGTTGTATAAATCCTTTAGTAAGGTAGATCTAACTGATCTTAATACTCCTAACAGGGTAAGCTATCAGAAATAGCTAAATGTAGCTCTAATCGAGCATTCTTTATTATTCCAGTAGTGAAGTTGTGGGTACCATCCCCACCATAGTTTTTCTCTGTAAACCAAGAGTTTCTGCGTGACCAAAATATATGTGTTATGGAGTGAATCATGTATGAATGTTATCTGTTGATTATAGTTTTGTTTTATGTTACTGCACTATTCTGTTTATGCATAATAGTAAGGTTATTACATAAGAAAAGTTTTGGAGTACTGATTCACCCCTCCCCTCTCAGTACATTAGCTTTCTATATTGGGCCTAACAATTGGTATCAGAGCTTGAATCTTGGAAAAGGGTTTAACCACCTGAAGAGAAAGATCTTAGCAATGGAAGGGTACAAACAATCTCGGAGGATTGTGCATCTTCAAGAAGAGCTAGATAATGCAAATCAAGTGATTGCAAACATGCAGAGGCAAATGCAAAAATCTCTAAAAGTAAGGAAAAGATTATCTGATGACTTGCAGGATTCTCAAGAGCTAGTGGAACAAATCGAGACATCATCTAAGAACAGTATATCTGAAGAAACTGAAGAAATGATTGGAATGTTGAAAGAATTGAACAAAGCATTGGCTAATCAACTAAAAGCAATGAAAAGAGAACATGAACATTTCAGTACACAAATGACTGAAAATCTAGATGCATTAAGGAGAGCTGAGGATAAAGAAAGAGATCTACAAAGAGAGAAACAACAACTCGAAGCACTAGTATCTGATAAGGATGATGAAATCATAAGGTTAACTGGTATTCAACAAAATATGACAGATCAACTAGGTCATGCACATCATGAAGCAATTCTGAAGAATGATGAAAATCAATCATTGAAACTTGAAGTATCAAGGTTGACTGATGAACTTGAAACAGAAAAGAAATCCAAAGAATCATTGGAGAAGAGTTATGAAGCATCAAAGATGTTGGATGAGAAACTGAATACAAGAAGACTCTACAAAGATGGAGGACTCAGTTATAAAGGAAATAATACTACCGAGAAAGGAGAATCATCAAAACAAGCTGAAAAAAGAAATAACATCAAAAGGAAGAAGCCTATTTGCTACTATTGTGGAAATCAAGGTCATACTACCAACATATGCCAGATCCGAAAAGGTAAGCAACCGAATATCTCTAAGTCCAATGGATATTGTTATAATTGCAATAAATATGGTCACATACCTAATCAATGTAGAACAAGGTCTGTTAACAACCATCAGAAGGCAAAATTCAAAGGGTTTTGTAAAAACTGCAATAGATATGGACATAGTACCGAGAGATGCTGGTTTAAGCAAAAGAACAACATGAAGTATCCACACAGAGAAAACACTGGAGGTTACCGAATTTACACAAATTCTCATCGACAATATGCAATAGTACCATGGGATTACAATACGAGGATATGGTGCGAATGTTGTGGAAGATATGGACATATAAGTGCCAATTGTTTTATAAGGTTTGGAATGAACAACCAGAGATCATGGAGAAATCTCAGTATGGCATGTTTTCATTGTCACAAAATTGGACATTTAGCTGGAGATTGCAGAGATCAACCGAGAAGAGACACTGAGGAGATAAAAGAAAAATTCAAGATGATTTGAAAAAAGAAAGAAATTATGTCTGATGAAGAAAGCACCTTACCTATCGAGTTAGGTGCACCTATTTCAAATTAGCCAAGAAAAGGTATGAAGGGACTACATTCTTTAAAAGATAAATCATAACAACTCCTATTTTATTATGAACAAGAATTCAAAATCTACATAGTTAAGATACAATTAGTCAATTAGTATACTATACAAGAAACCTGTCAAGTCGGTGTATATAGGAAACCTGTCAAGTCGGCGATCAAAGCAAAGTTGAATACTTGGTGAAAACAAAAAATGAAGTAAATCGGTAAAAGGTGAACCGAGTGCATTTAATACCATTACCTAACCTGCACGGAGCCCGATAAGGTATTTTTGAGTACTTAAAAGTATTTTTGCGGTCATTTTAATTCACCCAAGTTTTCGAGAAGCAGAGCAGAGTGAATCAAAGCGACCAAATTTCATTCAGAGCGAATTTTCAAGGTATTTACATCAATCTATTCACACTATTTAACTGATTTCTAATCTAGTCAAATTGCTAGTGTCTACCGAGTGTGAAGAGTAAGCTACTTGTAAACCCTAAGGATAACCTGTCAAATTTTTACTCGAGATCTACCATGGCGCCCAAGATCCAAGACCCTATAGTTGTCCAAAATGTGGAGAAGCCATCTCTGAAGTATTCCCTAACTCCTAAAGTCACCTCAAAACCGGATGATAAAATGGCATTTTCACTCATCTCGGATCGAGTCTTATTGGTAGAAGATGTCAGATTCTTTACCAAGTGCCATGTTGAGGAACTCGGTCATGTAGAGATTAGTAACACATATGATGAACTGTGCACTGACGACAAACTGGATAGTAAATTTGAACATATCAGAATTGAGGGATTAATTGAAGCCCTAGTCTATCCTCATGTGTTCAAACCCCAATGGGTTAAGTTTGTACTGAGAAAAGTACATGATGATTTCATGTGGCTACAAGAGAAACCATTCAAGATCATGAAGGAAGTCATTCACCTGATCACTGGATATCCCATCTACGATCATGCTCATGCACAGAAAATGATATCACAAAAGGAGCTAATCAGTCTAACCAGAGTAGAATCTGATTGCCGAGGACTGAAATTGAATAATGTCACTGATGCTAAACTGAAATTTGCAATCAGAGTCATTGGTTACTGTTTCTTCCAATCTGCAAGGGAAAACAGTGTACCATGTGTTGCAGTGGACCTGGCCTACAAAATAGTAAAGAAGGGAATGAAAGTAGACTTGTGTGAAGTACTACTAAAGAACTTATTTGAGAACCTGAACACCATAAGGAAGCTGAAGAAGAACAACTCGACAAACACACTCAAGTTCGGTTCACTACTTGTCTGTATGTTTTTCTATTTTGAAAAGTTCTTTCCCTCAGTCGGTAAAGTAGTATGGGAGCTACACTGACCTATCACCCATCAGATCAATGATTACATCAAGAAGTTAGGAGATAACTTTAATGATGTCATGGATGATTACTTTAGCAAATTCCAAGAGAAAATGCACAACAGGTATAGGATCCCACCACACCTGGTTGAAAAATACAAGGACAATATTTGTTTTGAAGTTGACACTGATTACTACTATGTAAATGTTGTTGAACCAAGGATTCAGTCATTGCAACCAATGGGTTATGAAATTGATTATGACATCACACAACAACAAATTGATGCCTACCTATCATTGCCAAGGCATGCAACTAAACTAAGGTATGGAACCTATGAAGAGGTAAAGGAGAAAGTAAAAATGAGCATTGTGGTTCCTAAGGCTACAAGGAAAGCAACAAAGATGATAAAAGATTTGTCTAAGAAATTCGAAGAAGAATCTTCATCTACACCTGTCAAAGGCAATCTTGCCATTACCGAGGAAGAATCAAAAGCACAGGAGGCAAAAATAACATTGAGCATAGAGTTGCCAAAGGGAAAAGTTCTAAAAAGAAAGAAATAGGACATTACAAAGGCCCTATCGACTCCACCAACAAAGAGACCAAACACCAGAGCATCAGCTGCATCACCAAGAAAGAAACAAAAGACTGTTGCCGCTCCTAAGGTAAAAAAGACTTACAAGAAATCTACTCGGAGACTCATTTTGGCAAAAGAGTCGAGTGATATAGAGTCTGATGATGGTAACAAATTCTAGATTGTGAAGAGCAAAAAGGCAAACATTCACAGTGTTGAAAACTTTTGTGCCAATCTCAAGGAATACGGTGGATTTGCAGGATTCAGATATGTTAAGTATGAGTCTAGGAACAATGATGAGAAATGACAGATTGAAGAAGCTGTCATATGTACACTTCTGAAGTTTCAGTTAGCACCATTGCAACTAGAAAAGTCACTTCCAAGTGAACTCTACTCACATATTGATAACAGATGGAAATATGCATTGGATTCAGAGAGACAAATAAGAGAAAGAAGTCTTGTCCACTTATTTCCTGACATGTCCATAGCTGAAATCAAGGAGCATTTGTCCACATACAATTCAAAATTTCTTGTGAAACAGAGAGCCTAAGGCCAAGTGGCAGGAGATCTTCAAACAAAAGGATGTCAGTGAACAATCTCAAATTTAAATTATTGATGTCACCGAGCAAGATCCAGATGTCACCGAGCAAGGTCCAGACCCGGTTGACACAATACAAATTGATGAAGATGTAATGGATGAAGCCGCACTAGAGCAAGAAATGATTGAAGGCACCACTTATGCAAAACTTGTGTCTAGTGAATCAGTCTTAGAACAAGTTCAGCCTTATCTGCTGGTGAAGCCAATAGTACCAACCGAAGCCCCCAAGGACACCAAACAAGTTACCGAAGGTAACAAGTCTAAAGCTACAACAGACACAACAAAAGATCAATCATCTTAGGGATAGATAAGCACAACAAATATTATAGCAGAGACCCCTAGCACTGAGCCATCCAAAGACACTGCAATTGCTATAGGAATAGTGCAAAGTGTTGCATCTATCGAGCAACCTATCGAGGGACAACAAGCCTCACAAGAACTTGTCTTAGTGCCCCAGACAAAAGGAAAAGAGAAAAAGATGAAATTTGACTTATCTAAACCGATCATGTTGCCCAATGTCGACATCTCCAAATTAAAAGGGCAAGCACTCACTGAATTTGGTGAACTATGCAAAGCAAAGGCCAAACAAGAGAAACAATTGGCAATATAGAAAAAGAACAAGGTACTTCAAAAGGTTAGAACACTGCTCACAGAAATGCTACCATCAGCAACAATGTCAACCGATGCAACCATCCATATTCAGTTTGATGAACTCCTTAATCAGATTGAAACATTTGGAGTTGATGCATCCAAATGCCTAAGCAAGCTCAAGGATAAAGAGCTCACAACAAAAATGATAGAGGAAGTCCAAAAATCAATTGCTATTAGGAAGATAAAACTTGTCAAATTCATTGCTGAGTTGACCCCTCAACTCAAGCACATTCTTTATTTATTCTAGAAATTATGTACATTTTCTTTATTTATTAAAGACATCAAAAATAAAACTGATGCAATTAAGAAAGAGATCATCGATCTCTCCTCCAAGTTGACCACTGAGCCTAATTCAGTTTAGACCTTTTTCAAAAAGCTACAATAGCTCATGGCTCAACAGTTAGAACCGAGGAATGAAGAGCATAAAATTAGGATGGATATAATGACCCTTCAAACATTATTCCTTCCTCATCTCTCATCAGTCCAAGAGCAGCTTAACTGAGCTACATCAACTACCCAAGAGGGAAGCACTCTTGATGGATTGATATCACTCTTATCTGATATTCAAGCACAAAACTCATTAATGGAAAGTCTCAAGGACTCACTCTCAGTCGCCCTCACTGACGCCCTGACCAAGTATAAAAATATTTTTGATCAGTTACCACCTCCGGATGCAAATTAAGTTTTTAATGTTTGTCAAAAAGGGGGAGTAATTTTATGTTACTACACAGGAGAGGAAAGCCCAGCAAAGGGGGAGTAATTCTACACTTGGAGACTAGTACAATTTTGATAACACAATTTTGAGTATTATATACAAGGGGAGTCTACCAAGCAGAATATACAGAGCATTTAGAGTACACAAGTATAGTACAGAACTGAACCGAACATGCAAATTCAGAGTTATGTATAGGATAATGATAAGGGGAGTATATCTACATATAATATTAACTATTGTACATATTGTCAAGTATAGTCATTTTGTCAAGTATATTTTTTTTAGTTATGACTTTGTAAGTAGTTTCTGTCAAACATCTCAACTAATGTCAAAAGGGGAGATTGTTACTACTTATCAAATTGCCATTAGTTTCATATCCAAAGTCATACTATATTCTAGTCAGTTAGTATTACCGAATCATGTAGTTGGTACACATAGACAAGTCGATATGGACACTCTAGTCGGTTACTAAAGAAAGCAGTCACAGAACACAGTATTCATCGAGTTGTTTATCGAGTAAAGGCTCATGGCTACTAAGTGGTATAATTAACTCACCAAGTTGATATGCACTGAGTAAAATGTCTTACTAGATACATTGAACCTGGACATGCACATGAAAACGTGTTACAAGATCGAGGCACATCTAACCATTTTTGTGTTAGAAATTGCACTAGGAGATTGTGTATGATTACAAGATCAATCTAACCTATGAGATATTTTGTTTAATCAAAGAACCTTTTTCTAAGATCGAAGTAATGAATCAGATCACCACTGTAAGAGATCTATATATACAACATGATTCTAGGATTAGAAATATGACATGATATGACATGATAAGAGATGCAATGAGATAGCAGTGTGTATGCATGAAGGAAGACTGTTACAGAGACACAGAGAGGTCACTGAGAAGGTTATTAGTGAACAGTCGAAGAATAGAGTAAACAAAAGGGTTTACCGAGTTTCATTATGGGTTACTGAGGTATGCTACAAGCTAGGTAATCTTATTCAGAGCACATAGAGTCTGCTTTAGCATTTCAGATGTAAAGCTGCAGATATTTGTAATGATTATATTGTAATATTTTGAAGTTGTAAGAGAAACCTTTAATAGGGTAAAAGACTCTAACCAAGTCTATAAATTGTAAATCCTTTAACCAGGTGATACACTTATATAGTGTTGTATAAATCCTTTAGCAAGGTAGATCTAACTGATCTTAATACCCCTAACAGGGTAAGCTATCAGAAATAGCTAAATGTAGCTCTAACCGAGCATTCTTTATTATTGCAGTAGTGAAGTTGTGTGTGCCATCCCCATCGCAGTTTTTCTCTCTAACCAAGAGTTTCTGCATGACCAAAATATATGTGTTATGGAGTGAATCATGTATGAATGTTATCTATTGATTATAGTTTTTTTTTATGTTACTGCACTATTCTGTTTATGCATAATAGTAAGGTTATTACATAAGAAAAGTTTTGGAGTACTGATTCACCCCTCCCCTCTGAATACATTACCTTTCTATATTGGGCCTAACATTATCGAGTTAGACAGTGATGAGATTATGCTATTTTGATTGTTTTGATATCCTATATATGTGTATTCAAAGGCTGAATAAGAAGGAGAAAAGATTTCATGCAATAGAATGAGTAAAGGTTTGACACTATTCTATTTTACCGAGCAAGGAGCTAGTCGGTAAACTCCAAGGTTATCAATGTCAGTTACAGAAGATAGATAAGTCACCGAGATGATATACATGGAGCTATGAACCGAGACAAATACAAAATGTTAACTGAGTAAAGTTCAGAGTTAATCAAGCATCAACCGAGCAGTAACAGAATGCATTGGATGAATAAATACATCATTTAATGAAGGATGCCAATGAGCTGGAGATTTATAGGAGATTTAAATGTCGTGCAAGAAGTTTGTTAAGGATCAATGGCAATGAAAATTCACAAGGAAGTTTTCCCTATCATCTCCTATGTTGGTAAAGATATCCAAAAGTTGTTTGCATACCGGTATATTAAAAGAAAATTCTATTTTGCCTATACCGAGAACTTCCTTAGTAATGTATAGCATTAGGCACATAAGTATATTACCAAATATGAAAGTACCTTTCTTTTCTCCCTTGATTTTCTTTAGATTATCAATCAATTCATTCTTTAACCATTCACATATGTCAATCTTAGTGTTACTGTTCACCATGTCATAAGTACTCTTGATACATAAGCTAGAAACAAAGTTTAATCTATTAGCATGTGTAGTTTTGTATCCTAGTATCATGCTAATGAATCTAACATTTATATCTTTCACATCATTGACTCTCAAGGATCTGCTATCATGGGTTGCACCAGTTAGTGTCATCACAGTGTCATTAGAAACTTTCTTTCCTTTTTCTGGTCTACTACGGGTGGAAGGTAAGCCAGGCACTGCCCTAACTGCTTCTCTTGTGATCTTATGGATAGATTCTAACCAAAATAATTCAGCATGAACTCTACTGAGTACAATCCTCACAACTTCCTCTGGAAAATTTGGAATGCTAAGTATTTCCACAAAACCTAGGGTTTCTATGATATTATGTTCAGGCTTTACAGTTCCATTCTCATCACAGATAACATTCCTATACATGTTCATGATTTCATCAGCCCAAGTTATTCAATATGACAATGTATGTACATCCTAGGTTCTTCTGCATATGTAACTCCTTTGGGCATTTTAAAGAATGCTCCTAGGGTATGATCTTAAATATGGGCCTAGGGTGCTTAATCACTTCAATTACAGTAGGGTTTGCAATGAATTAAGGTACAAAGGAGGAAGCCATTTGATAAATACCTTAATCTGCCTTTAGGTTTGAATGCTTGAAATATTTTGCTTCACTTCTCGCTATGGATGCCTTCACTCGGGTTTTTCGTGCTCTTAGGAAATTTGAATGCTCGGTGAATGAAAACGAGTGAAAAAAACTTTCTTTATAATGTCATTTCCTTCAACTACCACATTAAATGGTTGCTGGTTAAGTGAAACTTAACACATCTGCTGGTAAAGAAGTATTTCATCTTCTTACCATCAACCGAGGGTAAACTAGCATGATTTTCAATTAGTTGTCATACCCCCAAAAGATTGTCTCTCAATTGGATGAAGAATCTCCTGCCGGTGGAAAGATACTCTGTTCTACCAGTGGAGGAATAGTCACATCAACATTCTGATTTGTCTTTCTAATCCATTGTTTTGAAAATTCTTGCTTTACCTCTTCAACCTTCTCTTTGCCTTTAAAACTGGGTCCTTTATTATTTGCTGGTGAAGTCTTACTTCTACAAAATTTTGCAATATGCCCAATCTTGTTACAAGCATAACAATTCATATTGTTTTTCTAAATAACTTTTCCATATCCTATGTTGGTTTGTGTTCTACATTGATTAGATAAGTGTCCAAATCTTCCACAAACATAACATCTTACATTCATTCTGCAATTTTCTGAATTATGACCAATTTTGTTGCATTTCGATCATTGACCAGTGGGTGCATTAATGTTCTGATAATTTCTAGATCTACACCAATTTTCTCTATGACCATACCCATTATAGTTAAAACATTTCTCATTAAATTTATAGGCACTAGGTTGTCTTACTGGTTTACTGTGATCATGATTGTTTGCAGTACTAGAGCTTTCACCAACTTCAAAGCCAATTCCATTTATGTCTCCATTAGGTTTCTGACTTTTTAGTATATCATCAAGTTCTTCTGAACTTTTCTTGAATTTCTCTTTATGTTGATTTGCAACAGCTAACTCATTTTCCAACAAATCCTACTGTGTCATGAGTTCAGTTTTATCATGTTCCAAGTGAATTAGATATGTTCTTAACATATCATTCTCATGACTGAGTCTTAGATTTTCATTTGCAGCATCATTGATTCTCCTAGCCAAGTCATCTTCATTCTTGTTTCTATCTTCAGTGTCTTTACAAAATCTCATTGTCATATCTTGCATCTCATTCCTCAAGGTCATGTTCTCTTTCCTCATCTTGTTTACAAGATCATTTAGAGTTTCCTTTTCATCATCATCTTTCTGTATCTTCTCATGAAGTTCTCTTCTTTTATTTTGGGAAATAGTATAATTCTCCTAAAGTCCTTGAATGATTTCCTATGCAGCCTTCAGATCATCTTCAAGTTTGATATTCTTCAATTTTTCTATATCATAGTCTCCAAGAGTTGTTTCCAATTGCTTTCTCAAGTTATCCATTTGTACCAGTGTCAGAATCTTCCTCAAGCTGCTAGGCTTTCAAAAATAGATGACCAAGCTTTGATACCAATTGTTAGGATTCCCAAAGATACTGAGAGGGGGGGGGTGAATCAGTATCTTGTTGGTTAACAAATTTTCTGAACTTATTAAATAAATTGCATTCCAAAACAGTGTACCGATAAACCAGAATCAATGCAGTAAATAAGAGCAGTAAAGATGGCATAGAAAGCACACCATAATACAAGATGCTTAACGAGGAAACCTAGTGTGGGAAAAACCTCGGTGGGATTTGTGACCCACAATATTCACTCACTAGCCAATGAATGGATATTACTTACAATAGGGGTTTGCACATGTAGGAAGGCCAATTGCCTAAAGCTCACTGCTTAATTACAAAAGGAAGTCTCACTGACTTACAAAATGGATTAAGAGAATCCAATATAATGTACTGCTACAAAACAACATCTGCTATGCCAGGTTTAGTACCGGTTTGAGCTGATGTAATAACTATAAACCCTTGAACAATATCTGCCTTAATATTTGCACATTACTTCTGCAATATTCTAACCATGTCCACATCTACATCTATCTTACAAAATGATCTACAAGATCTCATACTTATATATGAGTCTTATTACAATTCACCTTGTTGGCTTACAAAAATATATTACAATTAAATACAAAATACAATAATTAAAATCTTGTCGGCTGGGGTGCTGGTAATCATCTTTGTCATTGCTGGTAAACTATTTGTTGGTGCTAGTGCCCGAAGATCCACAAGGTTGCCAGAGGGTTTCTAGTAAGTTTCCATCAATGACAACACCTTCATTTCTTACTAGAGTGTAGAATGCCAACATTTTCTACCAGCAATCTGTTTTCCTTTGGTGAGAAATGAGGAGGGATCTTGTTGGTTGCTAAGTAGTTAGCTATGTCAGCATAAATGTTCAAATTAATTGAAAACAAATGCTCATCTAGAAAAGAATCATCAATGGCTTCAGGACTGTCTAGTGTTTGAATTCTAGATAGAAAATATACCACTACATTTTCTTTACCTAGTTTATCTATTATAGTGATGTAAAATTCTTACATTAACAACAACCATCTTGCCAACCTACCTGTAATGGAACTTTTATCCATGAGGTACCTGATGGTTGCATGATTAGTATGCACAAAGATTTGATAACCAGTGATATAGTGCCTAAACTTATTGAGGGCATAGATAACAGCTAACATTTCCTTTTCAATGACAGTATAATTTAGCTCTGGTCCTTGCAAATTTTTGCTAATGTAATAAATTGCATTCTCCAAAACTCTTTGCTTCTACCCCAAAACTGCTCTTATTGCAAAATTTTATGCATCTATATGAATGTGAAAAGGAAGAGACAAATCAGGTCCTTTAAGTATAGGGGTCTGGGTTAAGGCTCCTTTAAGTTTAGAAAATGCCTCTTCACATGTTGTTTTCCATTCAAACTCAACATTTTTTGCTAAGAGAGAATACAGAGGTCCTACCATTTTACTGAAGTCCTTGATAAATCTCCTATAGTACCCTACATGGCCTAAAAAACTTCTTACAACCTATTTTTTGGAGGGGCAGGAAGAGCAAGTATTACCTCAATTTTGGCTAGATCAAATTGAATACCTAATTGAGAAATATGATGCCCCAACACTATTCCTTCTTGCATCATCATGAAGCTTTTTTCATTGTATAGGGATAAATTATGATCCTCACACCACTGCAACATTTTGGCAAGATTTTGCAATGCTTCCTTAAAGGTGGCTCCATAAGCAGTAAAATCATCCATGTAAATTTCCATACAATCATGACATATATTAGAGAATATATTGAGGACAACCCTTTGAAAGGTTGCAGGAGCATTACATAAACCAAAAGGGAGAACTGAATAGGCATATGTTCCCCAAGGGCAGGTAAAGGTGGTCTTTTCTTGGTCTTCCGGAGTTATTTTGATCTGATTAGAACCACTAAACCCATCCAAGAATGAAAAGTACTGCTTACCAGCTAGAGAATCTAATACTTGATCTATGAATGGAAGTGGAAAGTGATCCTTTTTGGTAGCAGTGTTGAGCTCCCTATAGTCCACACAAACTCTCCATTTCCCTTCTTTCTTTGGAACTATAACTAGGGGAGAAACCCATTGATAAATGAATCATACATTAAGCAAATTTTGTAGTTCCTCCTTAACTATTTCCCTTAAAGTAGGATTAAACCTTCGTTGGGGTTGTCTAATTAGTTTACAATCTTCTCTGATATAAATCCTATGGGTACACAATGTAGGATTTAATCCCTTCATCTCTTGATAATCCCATGTGAAGGCTCTTTTTTAGGCTTTGAGTAATTCTATTAATGACAACCTTTGATTTGATGATAGTTGACTATTGACATTCAGGTTCCTTCCTGGGGTGACCTCTATTTGAGTGACTAACTCAACAATGGATATTTCAGATAAACAAGAGGTTTGGATTTCTTGTGGTAACAATGTATGAAATATGTCTGTGGCTGTAGGAGAATCTAAAGAGCTTGCAGACAGAAAAAGAGTATGCAAAGGACTTGTTGGTATACCAGATGACTATTGAGATGCTCCATAATGATTTTCTATGATGTTAGAGAGTACCGTATCATCTTCTTGTAGTTCTATGAATGGTTCCCTAGTTAACATCATTAGTTGTTGAACAAAATTAATTTCCTTTTCTTCTTCTCCTATATCTGGCCATACTACTTGCTCTTGATCAAGTTGTAGTTGTGTTAGAAAATAAAGTGCAATTTTTAGTAGTAATACCATCTGAAATGGTCATGTCTCCTGATCTGCAACCTATGTATGCATCAACTGTAGCAAGCCAAGGTCTTCCCAAAATGATTGGATATCCACCCAATGTTGCCTTAGGAGAGAGTATTATAAAATCAGCCAGATATTCCCAAGAATCTAATGTGACAACAATATCTTCAACCATCCCTTCAGGCTGAACAATAGAGCTATTAGCAAGCTGTAGGACTGTTGGTGTAGATCTAAGACTAGTAATACTGAGTTGTCGCATGACATCCTTGGTCATCACATTTATGGCTGCTCCTAAGTCTATCAAGGCATTTTTAATTTGAGTTCCATTAATAACTAAATTCACAATAGGACTACTTGGGTCAGAATATTTAGGGACAACAATTTTTCCTAACATAATATCAGCCAATTGCCCTACTACATGCACTATTTTTGGGTCCTTTTTCTTATGCCCAGGTTTTTTTAGACATTCCTCTTTAATAGATTTTCCATGTATGGGAATATCCTTAATAGCTTGAAATAGTGGAATATTTATACATATATGTTTTAATTGATCAATAAGATCAAAAACTATATCATCATGTTGCCTAGACACTTCTACTTGTAATCTTTGAGGAAATGGGGGAGTTCTTACAGGTGTGCCTGGAATCTCAAACCAATGGACCTGCTCAAGGTTTCTAGGTTGATCAAGTGTAGTGTCCTAAGCAATCTCCACATATGGTAATTCGGTTATGATTAGAGAAGATGGGGTAGGAAGAGTTATTCTCGACCATAAGTGAATATCACTTATATCAAGAGAATATGTAGGATACTGATTAGGATCAGTTGAAAAAACTTGTTGTTGTTGCTGGGGTTTATTATTTGGATTTGGCACAGGTTGTGTTGGCATTTGGGTTGGCTTGGGTGGAGTAGTATTAGGAGTTGGTGGCATTAAAGCCGACTGTTGGGACTACTGTTGTGGCTGTAGGAAACCTAATGATTGGTTTGCCTATTGCTGACCTCCCCTCCATTGTGGTGACCAATTCCCTTGTGGTTGCTGCCATTTAGAGGAAGGACTCTAATAATTAGGCCAAGGTTTTTGAGAGCTATTCCAAGACTAAGGAGTATAATTTCCATAATTTTGGGAGTATGGATGTTGCCACTGATTATTTTATGCATTGAAGTTCATATAAGGATTAGAAAAAGACAATGGATCTTGTGGCATACCATGTCTTGGAGGCCAAGGCCTTCGTTGTGCAACATAAAAGAGTTTTTCATCATCTCCATAGACTGACTTGAAATCTAATGAAAAAATGGAAAAAGTGTGAAGAATTGTTTAATTTAGAAATTGAGCCCTCAAGTCTCAAAATGGAAAAGATAAGATCAAAGAGAATCTTGGGGAATTGTTTTTTGAAAGAATCTCAATCTTTGTCTCCTAGAAGCTCCTCCTTTAAACATTATAGCACTTCAATGGCTTTGTAAATCCCTTCTAATAACTTTTCAGATACCCTTGAGTCTCAAGAGGACCTTCTTCCTCTTTTGAGCCCCCCATCAGGATTGAATTTAGATTAGGGAAAATTTTCTCACTCCTCTCCTTTGATTGGAGAATTGACAATAGTTGTGATTTCTTAGGCATTTCTTCTCCATAAAAAGGAGAATTTGAGGAATCATGGCTTCAGAAACAAAATCTCATTAAGAAAATTTTGAACATGAATGAGACAACTGAGAATGAGATAGAGTTCTCCCAAACATGCTTAGAGGTAGGGATAATCCTTAATGGGCAATAAGCATTGGAATCTTTTGGCATCATGCAATAACATTCTTCTAAACTGAAACTTGAGTATGGTCAATCCCCAAAGAAGAGAAGGGGTAGGAAATCTTTGGAAACACTAAGACACTTTGATGGGGAAGTTTGGAATCAATTAACAATTTCAGATCTTTGGAGCAAAGATAAAGGGTCTTCCATTTTCCCCTAATAATGAAGATAATCTCTTGGAATGTTAGGGGACTTAATGCTCCCTCAAAACAAACATTAGTTAGGAGAAGTATTAAAAGGATCATACTAGAGGTGGTTTTATTGTAGGAGACTAAATTAGACAAATACTAGATTTCCTCTTTCATGAAAAAGATGGGCTATTGGGAGTAGGCCTCAGTGGATGCTATAGGTGCAATGGGAGGGATGGCTCTTTTGTGGAATCCAAGGAAAATTTCTTTTCAAATTCACTCATCAGACAAAAATTGGATTCATGGATACATTGTCAACTTTTAGGAGAACATTAGTATCAACATCATCAACATTTATGGACCCATCCAAAACAATTTGAAATTATCCTTATGGGAGGAAATATAAAGGATTATGAATAATTACCCTCATCAAGATATGGTGATTGGCGGAGATTTTAATGCAATTCTTCATCTTTTAGAAAAGTTTGGAGGTATTCAGAGGGAATCCCAATCTCAAAAATACCTTAGAGATTGGGTTAGAAGAGATAACCTTCTAGACATTGAACTATCAAAAAGAGTTTTCACTTGGAATAATAGGAGACAAGATTTTAGTTACATAGCAGTGAAATTGGGCAAATTCTTCTCTAAAGGAGACCTTTCTAAAGTTTCTTTCACAATGAAATCATTAATATTATTTGTCTCAAGCTTAGATCATTATGCAATTCATCTCTTGATTGCAGGGGATAGGAAACCAATTAATTGTCCTTTCTAATTTAAGAAAATGTGGATGAGGGACCAAGCCTTTGATTCACTAATCAAGAAATGGTGGAATGAAGAAAGTTTTGAGGGTTCAAAATTGTTTTGTTTTAACTCAAAATTGAAAAGGATCAAGAAAAAACTTCACCTTTGGAACAAAGAAAACTTAAATATTTTTCAAGAAAAACTTAGAGTTGAAAAAGAAAATGGAGCTCCTCAATTCAGAATTTTTAGATCTTGGGATGGATCAAACTAGATTTCACAAGGATAAAGAGTTATTATAGGGTTATGAAGAAATCCTAGCAAAAGAAGAGATTTATTGGAGGCAAAAATCAAGAGATACTTGGCTTAAAGAAGGAGATAGAAATTAGAATTTATTTCATAATACCACCAAACAAAGAAGGCCAATTAACAAAATAGTGAGAATTGAGGATAATCAAGGAGCTAGTACTGAAGACCTAGTGGAAATCTCAAACAAATTAGTAGCTTATTTTATAGACATTTTAAATAACTAGGAGGGTTCAAATTTAGGTCCTTAATAGAAGTTTCTGAGAAACATCCCAGAGATTTTATCAGATGAAGAAAACTCTATCCTTAACAAAAGGATATATTTTCAAGAAGTAGAGAACAATCTTAACCAAATGCACTGAGATAAATCTACAGGGCTAAATGGTGTCCCTGCATGCTTTTTTCAAAGATGTTGGTCGATTATTGGCCAAGAGCTTATACATGCTTTAGAAGCAGCGAGAAACTCAAGTAGATTTTTGAAGGAAATCAGTCACACTTTTATATATTTAATTCCAAAAAATGAGAAGGCTTCTAAATTGGGAGATTTCAGATCTATTTCCTTGTGCAAAACCCTTTATAAGATCTTTTCAAAAAAATTAGCAAATAGATTAAAGGAGGTTCTTCCTAATATCATTTTAGAAGAACAAACTAGGTTTGTCCCAGGGAGATCCATTTTGGATGGAGTGATTATAGCTCAGGAAGCCATTAACTCCCTACAAGTGAACAAGCATCCTAGTATGCTGATTAAATTGGACATTAGCAAGGCTTAAGACAAAGTGGATTAGATATTCTTATGCAAGTGTTTGGAAGCCTTTGACTTTTTAGAAAGTTGGATAAAGGAAGTATTTTAGGGATTAAGATTACAAATGTAGTGGAGGCAATCACACATCAACAGTTTGCAGATGACACAATGTTGTCTGGCAATCAAAATTTAAGATCATTTTTGACGGCCTATGCCTCTGTATCATGTCAAGTGATCAATAAAGGGAAATCAGAAATATTTTTCTTCAATGCAAAAATTGAAATGGAACTTGAAATCCTTGCCCATCTTAATTTTAAAAAATGGATATTGCCATGCATTTATCATGGCTTACCTATAGATAAAGGCATAAGATTCACAAAATTCTAGGATCCATTGGATCAAAAGATGGATAAGAAAATGGATTCATGGAAATTAAAATGGATCTCTTGGGCAGGCAAAATCATTATGTTGAAAACAATTCTTTCAGTCATTCCAATTTATTTAATGTCATGCTTATCATTGTCAATTGGTGCTAATGACAACCTTATCAATAAAATGAGATCTTTCTTTTGGCAAGGGGCAGCTGAAAAAAGGTGATAGCATGGAACAAAATTTGCAAACCCAAAAATCATGGAGGAGTAGGTCTAAGGAATCAACTTTGGCAAAATAAAGCCCTTGGAGCTAAACTATCTTGGAAGATATATAGTGATCCCAGTAGGAAATGGGTGAGGATCATGAAAGGTAAATACTTGGAAGATATGAGCCTAGAAGGAATCTTTTGAACTATCAACCCTCCTAAAGGATCCAGAGTGTGGAATTTTATACTAAGTTGTAGGGACCTGATCTCGGAAAAGCTATCTTGGAATGTTAGAGAAGGAAGTAAAGTGAAATTTTGGACCCCACTCTCCTTAAAGGAATTTCATAAAATAGTTGGGGACTTTATCTTAAAGACTACATAACTAAGGATGAGAAGAATTAAACTCTTGGTTAGAAGTGGAAAGATTTTGGTGTATTGCAGACTGTTAAGGAGGAAACCTCAGATCAAGTAAGGACATCCTCAAATAGAGATCTTTAATCTTTAAAGAAGGTTTGGATTTCTTTATCTAGCTACGGGCAAATTCAGGAATATATAATTCAAAGGATGGGTATGAAACAATTGTCCAAAAACAGAAGTTCAAGAAAACCAAAATCCCCATTTCTCTTTGTTGGGACAAAAATTACCTCCCAAAAGCAAGTTTTTTAACTTGGGTATCTCTTCAAGGAAGGATTTTAATAGTAGAATGGTTAAAAAAAATGGGTTAAGCAGGGCCCTCAAAATATGTTCTTTGTGAGAATGAGGGAGAATCCATCAAATCATATCCTCCTTTCTTGTCCCTTTGTAGCTAAATGTTGGCAATGGTTTTATGCTAAATTAGGTTGGCTGACTAATCTCCCAAATGATATATTGTGTGTTTTTAAAAGTTGGCCAAATATGCATTCTTTGAGCCTCTTTCATAATTTGTGGACTTATAAATTCTTCAAGCCTCTTTCATTCCTTATGGACTTCTTCACACTCAATCACTATCTTGGAAATATGGAAGGAGAGGAAAAAAAGAGTATTTAGAGGGGAAAAAATTTCATGGGAAAGGTTGATAAATAGATTGGAAGCAACTATAGTGGAAGTAATTAATAGTGGGATTATCAAACTCCATAGGAAAAACTCTCACTTTTGTTAGTGGGATAGTAATATGGTTTTACGCTGGTATGGATTAAATATTCCCTCCTTTGTAGGGCCAAGGGGGGGGGGGGGGGAGAAGAGTATTCCAAAAAAAGAAGATCAACAATATGGATTCTTTCAATATCCAAGAAGTTATAGGAGATTCAACAATTATAATAAATACTTTAAGATCTGGTTTAGCCCTAAATTAGAAACTCTACGCATTACTAAGAAGAGCTATTAAGCTTCTTAAGGCCTTTCAAGTTTTTATCAGTAATCATGTCTATAGAGAAGCCAATACTTTGGCAGATGCTCTAGAAAATAGAGGAGCAGATGGACATTTTGAAAAATATATAAATCATACTAAAGGAAATAGTCATTGAGGATGGAAAGGAGAAGAATTTTGAAGAAACTCTCTTGGTATGATTTAAAGCCAATGAGATTTTTTACTTTCTCCCCATTGGCTTTAAGTTCAATTAGCTTTAAAATTTTCTAGGGTTAAGGCTTCTTCCCATTAAAGTTTTTTGAAATGACTTAGGCTTCTTTGTCTTCATTAATGGCATATGTCTGTTAGAAATTCTTACTACATAAAATATGAAAGGAAAATGCATTAATTTTGTAGTGGGTGGATCTCACCTCTTCTGCCAACTTTTTCTTGGCTTGTGGTCCTTTCCATTGGCCCTCTTATATGTCCTATCATGAGGCACTTTTTTGCTTATTATTCTATCTTCCAGAATAGTCTACTTTATTTAGTTAAGCTCTTCACCTCTTTAGCCATGGATTTTGGAGGATGTTGACATTGGTTGGATAAATATATAAGGTTTTATAACCGATAAAGTTGGTGGGGTTCTATATTCAAGAATTAGCAATTATGAGATTTGAAAGATGAAGTAAAGGGATTACTTTCTCTCGGTATTTTGTATTTGTTGTCCTTAGCAAGCTTCATTTCATTCCTTGCATTGTCATTATTTCCTCTTCCTTTGTTGGCTCTCTCCTATATTTTTAGTTGTTTGTAGGGTTGGTTCGAGCACTTGCCAATGGATTCTCCCATTTGTCTGATATCATCTAAAAGGCAATTGAATTTTATTGGGCAAATCATTGAGAAAAGAATGCAAGAGGTCCTGCTGCATTGTCATTTCGTGATATCTAGGGTGGTTAAACTCATTTTGGGTCATCTTTTCTTGCAGACTAACCATAATTATAGAGTGAATACTAAAATTCCAATGGTTTTTCTTGCAACCCTGCTTCACTTCAGCCTTCCAAAGTCCAAAGCTGAGATCCTTTGTAGGATGGTCTTCAAACCCATCCTTTTCGGGGGCCTAGACCAAGTCCTCTGGAATATTGGTAATGATTTAACAATCCCTCCGCCAATAGATTTCAAAGTTACTTTCAAGAATGGAAAGAAACTGCATAGATTCCCAATATTATACACTAAGGACATGAGGGACTTCAAATACAATAGTTAAGTGTGAAGAAAAATGCTAATTTTCTATGGGCTCTATTCAAGTAGAGCAAAATAGACAGAGATGATTGGATAGAAAATTTCCTTCAGTTTTTTGGATTTTCTCAATTTGCCTCAAATGAAGGAATGGGTTGAGGAGCTTTGAGACATTTGGGCCAAAAATGGTGTTGAACCAGATCATGTGGTTGAGTTCTTTCCCAAGACAAAGCATCTTGAATGGGGCAGACGCATTCCAACTAGTCTAATTGGGTTGACGATTGATTCTGCTTCCATCCTAGGTTCTCCATCCTCAGATGGCTAATCTTTTTAGTAGCTATCTCATTTTTGCTATGCATATTTTGGTATTTTGAATTGATAGATCAATTAAATCTTTTATCTCTTTATCTCTTGAACTTCTGGTTTGGCTAGCTATTTTTCTAGACTTTTTGTAATATTTTTTGGTTTCGTCTTTCAAAATTTAAACTATTTCCTTTCGATGTATTCTCTGTTTATTATTAATATACTTATTTGTTGGCTATAGCCCTTTGTTGATAAAAAAAAGTTTCTATTTTAGTTTTAATTTTAATTCTAAAAA
This sequence comes from Cryptomeria japonica, assembly GCF_030272615.1. NCBI lineage: Eukaryota > Viridiplantae > Streptophyta > Pinopsida > Cupressales > Cupressaceae > Cryptomeria > Cryptomeria japonica. Next base: position 237,828,968 of record NC_081412.1, on the reverse strand, counting down.
ATTAAATGCACTACTTCAACATACATATGTTTGATTATGCTAACAAATTTTAAGGTTATTAAAACGTTCAGAATTGTTAATGTTAACAATACATACACAAACAAAACACACACACACACACACATATCATAATACATATATGTATAGATATTCATGATTACATACATTTATATGTATGTATGGATGTAAAAATGTATGTATATATATGTATGTCTAAATCTACATGCATGTATGTATGTATATACATATAAATATATATGTATATTTGTGTCATACATTACATACATGTTTGCATTTATATACACATTACAACTAATATATTAGGATCCCTATACATGTGAATTGGCATGGTTCCAAGGTATGAAATAGGTCATTTTGAGATGATCATGGACTTGCAAATATCTGCAAAGTAGTCATCATAGTGCATACTACACTTGTGGCCATATTTCAAAGCACTCACAATAACAAGAGATGTGTGTAATCAACTCATATCCATAAGATATATGAAAGAGGAAAGTGTCATTAAAACAATAGATTTTCCATGGAACAATTAGGCATTTGTAGGAAAAGGAAGGAGGCAATAGTAGAGTAAGCACACTAGCAAAAATGCACAAGATTGCCAAGGATTAAGGATAGTATGGAGAATGTTGTTGTCACATAAGGGAGTGATAACATTGTAGTCACATATTCAACAAATGAATAGCATGGGAGTGTTCATATGATAATATGGGAGGCTAAAAGAGTAATGATGGAAATCAGTGCCATACTAGTTAGTGCATGGGTGTTTTTTTGGCATAGTAGAAGAATGGAAATTAAATAGGATAAGGCCATATGTGGTGAAGAGGAGGCAATATAAGTTCCTTTTTCTAATGGGGATTTTGTAGGTTCTACAAAAAATTTGTTTAGTTCCATGGACAAATATCGTGAAGCTAGTCATAAGTCAATGAGGTGTATAAAGAGGATACAAAAGAGCCCAAGAGGCTGTGGTAAGGAAAAGGAGTTTGTTGTGGAGATTTAAAAGGGAAATTTTATGGCCACAGAATGAACAAGTTGAATAAGTTTCTAATATCTTCACTAAGCCATTGCCAAAGGACAAGTTTGAATACCTGAGATAGAAATTGGGTGTTCTTCCACCCTCCTTCAACACAAGCATTTTTTATGTAGTTTGTGGTTCAAGGGGAGCCTATTGTTTTACACTTCCCACCTTGGAAACTCATGATTGGTCTTAGGGGGAGATCAGAAATTTTTATAAGCAGTATTGGCACTGCTTTTTTATATTGTAATAATGGTTCATCTAGCCTTCAGGTGATACATGGATACTCAAATGATCATGGGGGGAGAAGAGTGTGTTGTCTATTCGGCCCTTTTCCTTTGTTGTCAAAGGGGGAGAAATTGCATACAAGTGTGATGACATCAATGCCAATGGGGGAAATTGTTGAAATTGTTGTCATTGATGTCAACAAAAGTAACAGAGATGACAATAGGTTGCAAAGAAGTAGATAGTAGGTGTACATAACATGAAGACAGGAGAAGCACATAACTTGTAGGTTATGCAGTCATGCATAAAACGTCATGTTATGTTACATAAAAGATGTAGGTTGTAGAGGTAAAAACCCTTCAATGGAATTTTTTTGGTTAGACAAGGCTTTTATCTCAGCGACGATGATTTTTGGTGTAAGATGACAATTCGACAAAACCATCTTCTTACTTCATCAAGCTTTATTGTTATATGACATAATTTGTCTTCAATGTTGTGGTTGTCATGTCTTGATGAAAAATAGTTTGTGTCAAGTGGGCCCTCCTCATGTGCTTTGAAGTTCATTTGGCAACTGTGCATTGGTCCATCAAGAAGATGATGTATGTATGTGGGATCCCATGGTGTGCTCGAGTGAATGAAAGAGACCTTGTGGGAAAATAAAATCGAAGGCAAATGGTGTATCTCGCTACTCCACACTATAGAAGGCCATGGTGATATAACCATGTGGGCTAATAAGGATAAAGGTAAGAGGTCACTCCCATTATCCTACAACAAGATGGACAACAACAAAAATATCTCACGAGATAACACAACATTGAAGCATGAAGCTCCTCACTATCCCATGTCGTCAAAACGTGAGAAGAAATGGTTGTGCAAGGTAATAGAAGGAGAAGAAAGAGATGTCTCCCATAGTCCCACATTGTATAATATCAAGGACAAAAATTCATGCAGGGTAAGTAAGAAAAAAATAAACCATGTCCCCGCTATCCTGCAGCTAGGAAGCATAGACAAAAAGGAGTCCGCAGGGCATCAAGATGCAGGATGGCTAATACATCCTACTAGCCCACATGAGTAAAATAGACTTGAAGATGACCCTATGGGATAACATAAGTGAAGGACCCCGCTATCTCGGAATGCCAATAGCCAGAGGATGAAACTCTTGTGGGGAAAGACAAATTAAATATAGTGCATCCCGCCAACCCACACGAGGAAAAGGGGTTTGAGAATAATGATGCAGGCTAATGAAGAGAAAGTAGTTAGTGGCTCTCGCCATCCTGCAAACATATCTGAGATACGCATAACACAAATGTTAGTCACCATATAGAGTTTGATGGCTCTGTATAGCCCGATAGTCCACATGGTTGTTGACCAAGGTTGACCATGTGACTTGGATGTCGATTAAGAAGACTTTTGATGACATATGTGCATGCCGATAGTCACAAAGTATAATGTGGCAGTTGATCAACCTTGACCGAGTGATCTAGACAAAGAAAATGAAGACATGAGGCTCCCTGGTGGACAAAGAACGAATCAGATATGCAAAAGTCAGCGATGATGGAGGTAGTTGTCACTCCTTTCAAGGTAGGTCGACAGAGGATGGAGAATGCATTAATAGTGACTGACTTGCAGGATGGTTGTGTGGCTCAAGGAAGGATTCCAAATTGTTTTGAGCAAAGAAAGATCACTAAAATTAGTAATCTAAGTACAAAGAATGATCTGAAGAAAGATAGGATGCATTTACTACAGGTGAAAAAATTGAGATCATATTCAAGACAAAGAATAAAATCTCTAGAAGTGCAATTCTCCAAGATAATCGACTTGAATAAAATATTTAAATTTTGTAGTGGAGGAAAAATTAGAGGTATATAGAGTCGATTGAATCCTGTAGAAGATGTGATGATATTTGACATTGGTAGGTGTAGCTGTTGAGATAGAGATAGAGGTGGAAATAAAGAAGTCTCAACTAGGCTAGTATAGGGTGTGTAGTGAAGAAGTGTAGAAAGTGCGTTGTTGCTGCCGAGAGAAAAAAGAGCAATCTATAGAAGTAGAGAGAGAGCAAGAATAGAGTATTTTGCAAGGTGAAGTTGTAGAAGAGAGAAGAAGACAACCAAACAAAGGAAGAACTTTAGCATGTAGAGAAATTCATTCTCAAGATATGAGAAATTTGTAAGTGTTACAAAACTCATTTGTAACAAGGTTTTATCACTACATTGCAAACTTTGATAATCATTGTAAATATCTGAGTGGGTGCTAAGAGAAGGGGTAGGTGCTCCTTTGAGTAAGTGCTCATAAAATCAAGGGTTGGTGCTCCTTAGGTTGGTGCCCTAAACATTTTAATTTGTTATTTATTGTGAGGTTGGATTGGAGCAATAGACTCCAACAACATTTCTCACCAAGGTTTTTTCCCACTATGGGTTTTCCTCGTAAATCTTGTGTTGTGGGTTGTTTCTTGTGTGTGTGTGTGTGTGTTCTCATTTGCATTGAATTCTTAATATCTGCACACTTAGTTTATAATTCTTTTATAAATACACTGATTCACCCCCCTCTTAGTGTCCATCTATGTTCTTCAATAGGTGCTACTCAATTTCCTGGAGATGACCAACTAGATTGTGGTGGTGGAAGATGAACCATATAATGGCAGGGGTTGTGGTTTTGTAATTCGATAGCCAAAGGATTTCATAGTGGTTGAAACTATTGAGGAACAAACAAGTCCTATGTTGTTGTATTTGTAGAGAGATTTTCAATGGAGTTTGGGACAATCATTTAGGGAGATTTGATTGATTTGATTATGATGGCTAAGAAGGTTGTACTGGCTAGATGTAATTACCTTGGAACCAAGGTGAAATTGAAGGAATGTGTAATGATGTGAAGAGAATGTATAGTTGCCTGATTGATCAATTTGGATTCCTAGAAAATATAATTGTAATGATCGACACGGATGATAGGTTCAAAGAGAACACAAGGGCCAACATTAGAAGAATCTAGATGATCGTGGTAGAAGGTGCAGAGCCTGGGGCCAAGATGTGTTTTTTTTCACTACAGTGGCCATGGTGTTCGCTTGCCTATTGAAACGGTGATGAAGATGATACCAGCTATAATTAATGCATCATTCCTACCGACATGAATCTTATCATAGATGCTGATTTTTGTGAATTCATTGAGAAGGTCCCAAGTGAATGTATCTTAACAATAGTTTTTAATTCTTTCCATAGTGGAGGTCTAATTGAGAACTCAAAGGAACAAATTGGAGAGAGTTATATGAATAGGAATAAGGAGAGGGAAGCCAAATTTAATGAGGAATAGAAGCCAAAAATTAATTTTGTAGTGATATACCTCATGGACATCACAGAGGTGATATACTCAGTGGACGATATAGGGAAAGAATTTTTGAATTTAAGGGAGGACCAGATTAAACTCAACCTTCCTGATGAAGATGTTGCTAATATAATAAGAAATTGTGTTTAAGGTAGATATAGGAGACATTTTCATGGGTTGTTCTGGACGATTTTTTTGTTAAAGCCCCAGGACAAAGAGATAATTTTATTCCTGATTGTGTATTTATGAGTGAGTTTGTGCCTTAAAGAGTAGTAGGAGAAAATATTTTTAACTCTGATTTGATTTGGAAAAGGCTAATCTAAAGTTTATGTGAACAAGAGTTCACAAAGCTAAAATATTGCAAGCTAGTTGTAATGTGATTTTTGAAATGGAAGCATGGATTTCACACTACATGGCTATACTAGTTGGCCTTCATGGGGGAGATTGTTGGGAATGTGAAGCCCAATGGTCATATGACTATTGGCATTCACCTAACTCTTGGTTTCACAATTGGATGTGATTGTATAAATGGTTGTGTGGAGTCCATTTATGTAGACTCATTGGTAATGATCAATAAAGAGTTTTCCCTTCTTGATAGTGGGCATAGCCTTTATGGTGTACCACTATAAATTCATGTCTAGTGTCTTTGTTGTGTTATTTTCTTTCTACTATTTTGTGTTGATTATATGTTTTTTCTTGCTCATTTAAATTAACAAAAATATGACAATTTAGTTTTCATTGCAAGTGGAAAATTTGGTAAATAAGTTAGTATACTTGTCATTAGAAATAGTTTCATTATGCCTCCACAAAATTAAGGTCTTTTCCACATTTTGTAGGGTTTCAAATATGATCAGTCACTTGATAAAATGTTTTTTTTTTTTATTATCTATAAAAGATTTAATATTCATCCTCAAATATTTAAGAATTTTGAAAATTTTATTTCTTAATTTTCATTGGTTGTAGTTAACAAATTTATTCACTTATTAAAACAACACCCTCCCTATAATTTGAAGGAGAAACTAATACGTTTAAATCATTGAGAATAAAAGTGATCCATCTATTATTTTAAGAATTCTAATAATTACAATTTACGTCAAATCCAAACTAATGATAATTTTGAACTATTTAAAATAGTCTACTATTCATGTTTTCAGTCAATCAATTTTATGTATTCATATTTTGCACTCAAAATTACTGTGTAAAATGAATCCATAGTCATTAAGATAATTTTAATATACCCTTTAAATTAAACACCACCACTTTAAGATAATATGAATCCATAGTCATATAATTTAAATTAAACAACACCACTTTAAGATAATTTTAATATACCCTTGTTCTAATTCTCTTTATGAATTCTTCTTCCTGCAGATGTGATTCTGGAAGTGTAATAACAATCCACTCATAACAAATAGCAAAGTAATATGGCTGATCTTAAGAACACGTGATAATTAATTCATTAATAAATAAATTTTTCCATACCATTTGTAGCATCAAGGATTTGATTCGTTGATATTTGACGTTCACTTAGACGTGCTATGGACTGATTATTTTTAAAAATGTAATAATTCTAATTTACTTCAAATAAATCTTCAAATCCAAATAATAATAATTCTGAACTATTTTGAAATAGTTTAATATATCTGTATACTTTACTCTTTTCTCCAACTTTCATGTGCACACCCTTTACATTACAAGAATATATATAAATTTATACATAATTAACTTTTAAAATAAAATTACTTTAAAGCCAACTGTAAATTAAATAAATCCATCGTATACTTTATTCGCAAATACACCTTATGCATGTTTTATCTATAACTTCCCTGGATCCTAAAATACACTTTATTCATTCATGCTTTATCTTTGTTTCAGTCTCTATGTCAGTCTCTCTTTTAAATCCTATCTTCCCTTTTCATTCATCAACATCACAATATATATTTACCATAACTCAACTGCATAGTTTCCATCCATCCGTCAATCTTTATGTATTCATATCTCGCACTCCAAATTACTGTTCAATCGATTCCATCGTCATCTAATTTAATATATTAAGAAAAGCACTGTTCAATTTGAATCAACGGTCATATAATTTAATATATTAGGAAAAACTCCAATTTATGATAATTTTTTATATACCCTTGTTCTAATTCTCTTTATGAATTCTTCTTCCTGCAGGTGTAGTTCTGGAATTGTAATAACAACCCACTCATAACAAATAGTGAAGTAATATGGCTGATCTTAAGAAGAGGTGATAAATATTAATCCATAAGAATCAATCTGCAGCTTAAACAATGTCTATTTATAATAATATGCCACCCTATGTATAAACAGTTACCTACTAACATTTGTATTCCAAACTTTGCATCAATCACTGTGAGATGCTTCAACGTTACTATACATTACAAACCAAATATTTTTTTCAATACAAAAACACAAACATTTGTAGCATCAATGATTACATTCCACTTTATTCATGATATTTGACGTTCACTTAGATGTGCTATGGAAGAGTGAGGTCATAGAAGGCATAACCTCAGGAGCCCTTTTGCGCACAAATTTTCTCATTCCATTTTCTGCATATCTCTTTCCCTCTTCCCAATTCAGAATTGGAACTTCAGTGTGACGATTTTCTTTTGAAATTCTACCCACATAAAATTCTGTTAAACCTTCATGACAAAATTGAAAGCCTTATCCAAAAAAAAATGTCAAACATTTTTTATTTGTTAAAATTAATTTATTTAACATGAAAATAAATTAATGATGTCAGGTTTTCATAATCTACAATTAAATATTACAATTGTTTCTAGATTAGTACAGAGCTCAAAGAAATCAGAAATAAAAAAACCTCCTACAAAGTATAATCCAGAAGCAATTGTAATATAAAAATAGATTATACCTAACATGTTACAATGAAAAAAAAATTATTAACAATTTATGATAAACATTTTGACAAATAATATAGTAATTTGTATATAAACATCTCTTCAATAGTCGAATAGTCAAACAATTTTGTTTCAATCATATAACTCATATAAAGATAGGGTAGTCCTGTTTTCTCCTTTACTAAATAAAAATTAATAAAATAAAATAATAATTTTACATTTTATTCCCATCAAAAACACATACCTGACATCAGGATTTGTTACCAAATTCTGAAGCAATTGAAATACACACATAGTAACAGCTACACTAGTGGCTGCTACAAGTGGATATACCTACATACATACCCATAAAAGCTTAAAACATATATCAAAGTAAAAATTTAGGCAACACAAATCATTAGAGAAATTATTAATGTTAAAGAAACAAGTGGCAAACCTCTGGTTTCATCCAGCGTCCCATGATTGACTTTAATGAAATAAACACCACAGATGATATTTGGTTTGTTCAGATAAAATGAAATTAATGTGGAAATCGGTCTCCCTCCTGCAATTTATTGATGATTATGGGGATTTGAAACGATGGGCTAAACCAGAATAGCCGTTGGATTCATTTTCCAGATGTTTAGGATAGTTTTAATTATTGACGACAAAAAAAAGAATGTCAACTGGGTGATCTTCTTTGACTTAGCTTGTTATCGTTGGTAGATAGGCTGTTTTAGTTTTCCTGGTGCGCAAACCGTGGGCATAATCAAAATTTCTGCCTATACTTTCTACTCAAACATCATCTTGACTGCCGTTTATTTGTTGGCCACTTGACGTTTGAATTTTCATCGATCATGTAGAAAACAAATCTCTAGAGAAATATAAAAACCAAAGCTTTGAAATCCTGTTTAGATAAAGAAAAACTTATTTTTCCAATTAGTGATAGAATATAGTAAACATGGAAGGCACGTTTTGTTAGCAAGCAAAAGATGCAAGGGATATTCAATCTTGATAAGCTTTTCCCAGCAATGCTTGGTAGAGATAAATACAGAAATATTAATAAAAAATAAAGTGCGTAATTTTGCAAGGTTTTGCAAGCCGATGTCATAATGGGATGTGAAAAGAATTTTATTTTTTTCACTCGATAGGTTTGAAGTAAATAATAAAATAATAATAATAATAAATTTGAAGATTCTAAAAAGCAAGTTCATCTGATTAGAGTTTTGCAGAGGACGGCTAGATTCGTTGAATGGAAGAGTTACGTTTGCTTTTTTGATGTGGGGTTTTTGCATGTAAAGGTAGACTCCAAATTATAATTTGCAATCGTGTGCTATGATTTCGTCCCATTTTTTGCGATAGTTCTATTTTTCTGCTTCTTCCCTTTTGGCTAGTTTTTCATGGACTTTGGGCTTGGGATCTACAAGTTGATAAGGTTATGATTTCTAATCATGAAAATGTTCTTATGTTTTTTTTAATTACTTATGAAGTTAAATTTGATGAAGGATTGATAAAGAATGAGGTTTGTCCCACTCTTATTATTAATTCTAAAGTTACAGTTGATGATGGAGCAGCCTTTGATTTATGAGTTTGTGGATCTTCAAAAAAATTACACTTTGTGATTCATCATCATCTTAATTTTTTCATCTCCTTGGAATTCCTTTGTACATCCTGATGATGAATCATGGAGTGTGATTCCAAACATTGATGATAAAAAATTCAAACACAATCTAATCCAAAAAAAATTAAGTAAATTTTTTTTCTTCTATCTGACTAGAATGGTTGATCAGCTTTTAGCTGTCATGGGAGGACCTTACTTCTTATAGTTGGTTTGTTTGTTAAATCTTGGCATGTGAGGTTTGATATAATTGAAAAACTTCTATTTAAGATTTCTATTTGAATTCATCTTCTTTGTCTTTTGATGGAATTATGGAGACCTAATACTTTGCATTCTATTACAATTATCTTTGAGAAATATTTGATCCCTTCTCATCACTTGCTTCTAGAGAGAAAGGTAATTTCTTTTACTTGTATTTATGTGGAAGTTGATTGTAATAATTTTTTAAAAACATTTATATAGATTAATTTAAGAAGTATATAATGAATTTAGTAGTTATATTATGAGACTCTTCTTTTTAGATATTGTGTATGTAATGTCTATGGACATCTTTAAAGAAATTTCCCAAAGGTAGAATCAGATGATATTCATCTTCTTCTAGGGGTATATGTGGCTAAAACTAATGTAAAAGAAAGCCCCAATTAATTTATGAGGGGATGACTTAAATGGATTTACATGAAGTTTCATTATTTGAAAATGAATGAGATATATTTTTAAAATTTTTTTTACCAAAGATCATTTTAGTTAAAATATTTTAATTCTAGTTTTGATAATTTTTTTATTTACAAATTCGTAGATAAAATCTCCAAAAATGAAGGGAAAAAGCTATCAAGAGATAGTAAAGCACTTTATATCTCACTTTTTTGTATTAAGTAATAATAGTTGTATCATGGAATAAAAGGGATCTAGGCAATAATCCTCATCAAATGTATTTTTCAAATCTTATCGGGATTCATTAGACTAACACATTTTTCCTCCAATGTTTTAAATTCTTTGTGGGGAAATGTTAACTACTTATATACTCTAGAAAGATAGGCAATGCCAATGTATAGATGCCAAGGGTTTTGTAGGAAGGTTAGCTTGTTTATGAGACTCTTGTTCAATTAAATTTTCAAATTAAGGGTTTTGTAGGAAGGTTAGCTTGTCTATGAGACTCTTGTTCAATTACATTTTTAAATTGGTTAATGAGAAAATTTTCTATGTTTTTGATGGGTATCTATTTTGATTCAATCAATCCTATTTTCTTATCTAATGTTAATTCTCCTATAATATATTTATAGTAAGATATTTTGTGTTGCAAATTTAGTTTTTTTGTTCCTTATTTTCCTAAAATTCCCTTAGATCTTGGTGATAGACTTCAATTAAACCTTTAATCTTCAAAAGAATCTTAGGGGTTTGAGTTAGATAGACTCCTCTTCAGCTTTGTTCAAGAACAATATGATTGTTCATAATTTGGTTTATGCTAAACTAGATAGTGGTTTCAAATATGTCTTTCAAATATATCTATCAGCTCTTTTCAAGGAATTTATCATTCTTCATCTAGTAGATTAATAGTAGATTAATAGGGAATTGGTTCTTCATTTTTTTAACTTAAGGAAAATAGTCTAGCTATGGTAGATGAGGATAGGGTAATCTTAGGTTATTTTCCTTCTTTGGCTGCTAAGAAAATAAATAGTATTCTTATGGACCCTATTACTCTTGAGGAATTGAAAAATGTTGTTTATCAAATGAAGAAAGGATGATAAATGTCTCTTAGTCTTGATGGATTTCGTATATCTTAAAGGATGGTCTTATATATGTTATATTGGAATCTTAAACTAATAAGAAAATTCTTTAAGCTATTAATTCAATTTTTTTTATTACCTTCCCTAAAAAAAAGTAGGGATCAATTATTTTTATCTATTTTTTCCTCTTTCTCTTTGTAATGTCTCTTAAAATATCATTACTAATTTTATTTCTTATTATCTAAACTAGATTTTGGACTTTGTGATATCAATTAAGTAGGGGATTTTTTTAAATGGATTACTTAAGAATATGTTCATTTTATAGGTTGCTCTAGGTATCAAGCCAGGCATGTCCAAGGCTTGTGATAAGATTATATAGTCTCTTGATTTTGGTTGGTTTTCTTGATTATTCATTCATTATTCATTCATTATTTTTTAATATTATCTTGTTATCAAAATATATGAAAATAAATTTAGAAAAAATGAAATGAATCAATGTAGAGCTCTAACACCTAATTCAATATATACTTACACGTCAATAAATTTTCACTATCTATGTTCACATAAATAGTAAATAATTTAAAAAGTTAGTGAATAATAATCATTTCACATGTAAGACATCAACCTACCATTATCACCATTTTAAAGTTAATTATTAAGTCTTATAATGTCATCTTATAATTTTAAATGAGAAACTAAATTATCCATAAAGTCAACATACCTAATGAATATTCATTAAGTCGTAATCTATCAATACGTACAAAAAGATTATATGAAATATTAGTATCCATAGATTCAAAATGAAATGTTCGTCATGTATGAGACGAGATATGTTTTCCAAAAAAATATGACTTTATAGATGTAAGATCATCACGAGTTTAGAGTACCATCCTTTTATAAAGAAATTTAGTAAACATAAGTTCAAATTTTACTTGAAATAAATATAATTAATATATTTAATAAATTTTAGAATGATATAAACTCTATATGTGTAATTTATGATTTATCTTTAAAGATTAATAAATTAATTTAGTATAGTTTATTTAGTTATAGTTATTTGATTGTTGAAAAAAAAAACATTTCTTGAAATAATGTGAAATTAAAATTTTAGCTGTTAAAGCTTACTTACCTTAAAAATATACTATACTTATTAAATTTACTATCAGTATTGGCTCTTCAAATGCATTAAATTTAATAATAATAATAATAATATATTTAATATTTTCGAAATATACTACCAATATTGGCTCTTCAAATATACTACCAATATTGGCTCTTCAAATATACTACCAATATTGACTCTTCAAATGCATTAAATTTAGTAATAATAATATATTTAATATTTTCTAAATAGAATCAACTTCAACTATTGATGCAATTGATTTGAAAATTAAAATAATATAATAATTATTATAATATTTTTAAAATCTAATAAAAGCACATTTGAAATGTTTGAAAAAAATGTTAAATGCTTGAAAAAACATTTGGAAAAAAAAATTGCACCAAAATGTCCAACATGTATCTAGAAAAGATATTGGCCAAATATATCTAGAATGTATATTAGGAAAAAAAATAGTTGAAATATTTAAATTAAATGTGCTAAAATTTTTCCATAAATTGTGACAACTTTTGTTTTCACCCAACGAGATGCAACAATAGTAGGAGTAAGTGAAGAATAAAACTATATCATTATGTCCATCAAAAAAGATAGATCATCACGTATTCCATATTATCATTATTAGGAGCATGAATGGATGGAAAAGGTTTATATAATAACCATTGATGGGTACTAATCAACTCCACAAAAGAAGGAAAATATTAGATGATCTAGCAGGCGTATTAATCTAGCATTCCTTTCGGTTTTCTTCCAGCTTTTTTTCAAGCTTGCCTATAAAATAGTAGGGCCTTTCGGTTCCCTACAATTCTATGGGGCCAGCTTGAACCAGCCTCCCTACAATTATATGGTCCATTATTTCATTCATTTTCATTCCTGGCCCTACAATTCTATGGGGCGGACTGGAACCGGGGAGTAGTAAAATTTATAGAAATCACATGTCCTCTATAATAGCAAGGACAGAGGGATTGTGTGCAATAAATAAAATAATTTATAAAAAAATAAAATATGTTCAATAAGATTAGCTATTTATGATTAATGTGTATTAATATTTTTTTAAAAATTACAAGTAATTAAATGTGAAAATTAAAAACAAAAATAATGAAACTTATTTAGCTATATAACAAATCAATGCAAAGTTTGATATGGTTTTGAATCTAACTTACTTTAAGATCTAGAATATTGAATGGTACATTTGTAATCACCTTAAAATAAAATTATCATATTGACAATATGTAAGGGTATTTATTTAGGGGTTAGGTTACACAGTAGAAAATCTAGTTTTTAATATTTTTTTATTTTTTTGAATTTATTTGAATAAACACATTAGAAACTTAAAACCCAGGCATCTAATTTTTTAGGATGTGTGATGATATGAGTGAGGATGAATATTTTGTGTAAAGACATATGTATAACGGTTAAATGGATAACATAAGACAAGAAACCCAAATTTAAAACAAATTGTGTCATTTTTCAAGATTTATTATGTATGAAAACATTTTTTCAAAATAGACACTAAATCAAATGAAAAATACTTTATCATGTTGAAAACGTAAACAACTAGGAAATCCACTTTTAGAATCACACTAAGAACCAACAATGAAAATCTAAGAATCACTAAAAATTTAGTGTATCTATTTAAAAATTAGAACTTGAACATCCACAATAAAATCCAATACTTTTTTAATCAATTAAACATAACCCTTTGACAAATTTAATTAAAAATTATATAAAAAAATCATAAGATATTATCCAGTAACATTTGACGTTCACTTAGAAGTGTTATCGAAGAATGAGTTGATTGTAGGCATAATCTCAGGGGCCCTTTCGCGCACATACTTTCTCACACCATGTTCTGCATATCTCTTCCCTTCTTCCCAATTCTCTGGAACATCAACGCGACAATTCTCTTTTGAAATCCTACACACACACACATACAGAATTCTGTCAAAACTCCTCATACCCAAATTGAAAACCCCACGAAAATTCTTTAACCATTCTACAGATAATTCAATCCGATCAAAGAATCTGTCCTCCACATATCTATAATGAAAATCTACATGTTTCACACAAGATAATAAAACAACTGGAAGACAACCTAAAATTCTCCATAAAAAGGAACCCTTCAATCTTACAAAAGCCTTACTTGACATCAGGATTTGTTATCAAGTTCCGAACCAATTGAAATACACACATACTGACAGCGACGCCTGTGGCTGCAAACAGTGGATAGACCTGCATACATACCCATTAAGCTTAAAACATGCTACAACTGACTTTAAACAACATATATCACTGAAAAAATTACTGAAATTTTCAAGGCAATTGACAAACCTCTGGTTTTATCCAGCGCCCCATTGCTTTAATGAAACACAACACAGATTGAAATAGATTGATGAGATAAAAATGTACGTGGAAAGAATTTTCCGTTCCTACAATATATTTAGGGTTGTGGGAAGATTTGAAACGATGGGCTAAACCAGAAAAAGCCGTTTCATTCAGTGGGCTCTAGACGGTTGTCATCGTCCAGCTGTTAAGAATAGTTTTAATTATGAACTAAAAATAAAATAAGATTGTTAAGTGCGTGATTTATTCTGTTTTGACTTGGCTTGTGATGGTTTGTTACATTTAAAAAGGCTGTTTTAATTTTCTGGGTGCTCAATCCGTGGGCATAATCAGGGAGCTATTAAAATTTGAGGCTCTTCTTTTTAATGATGGTGACTGCCCTTTAAATCTTGGCCTCATGATGTTTTTGAATTTTTATTGATCATGTGAAAAAGAATTTCTTAATGGAGTATAAAAATCGATGATCTAGAACACTCTTTAGATAAAGATGATTTATTTATTCTTACCATTACTTCATACAATAGAGTGGTATATATTCTTTAATTGACCGGATTTTTTGGGCTTAATTACGAAGACATTGAACACAACATTTAAATGTCTTATTGTTTGTATGACAGGGCAAAATTGTTTAGAAGAAGCATTTAATTAGAACAGTGTATATATATTTTTAAATGTAAAGTTTCTTAATTTTAAAGTAAATATAATAGTTTTATAATAAAATAAAGTAGAGATATTAATTTTTTAATTATGCTGAAAGGTCTAATTAATGGGTAAAAACATTTCGGTGGAAGAAAAATTATTTAAAAATGATGTTCTTGTTTAAAAATAAAAATGTCAAATCTAAGTAAATAAAATAGTTTACTATATATGTACGTCATAAATAAAATGGTTCTATAATAAGTTAAAGAGATCAAACATTTTAAATAAAAAAGTATTAAAAAATAATTTATTTATTTTTGTCTATTTTTATTCTATTTTATGTGTCCATGGCTAATAAAATTCCGTATTCATCTATTACGATTAAGATAGTAAACTACCCATATTCTAAATAATTACTATTCAAATTGATTATGATCTTTGTACTACCAATGTAGGTTATCTGTTATATATTATATGTTATTTGGTCGTAAAGTTTAGTTTAGGGTTGAAGGAGGGGAATTCTTCCTAGCACCATGGTATTAACCATTGTTCAAGTGAGAGTTGGGTGCTAAAGGGTGGATTTGGTCAGGCCCCTCCAAGATTGTGAGATATTTGGGAATCCCCTTTGCTATATCCCCCTCTCCAAAAGAAATGTGCGATTGAATCTATGCTAAGGTGGAGAAGAAACATGTTAAGTGGTAGAACCATCTTCTCTCCCTAGCTAGGAGTATTCAAGTTGTACGGAAGGTCCTCTCCTCACATGCTATATAGTATTCATCCACCTAGTTATTTGTCAATTATTAGGTCAAAAAACTAGAAAAGATTCTAAGGGATTTTATATGGTCAAATGGCAAAGGTGGTAAGAAGAGACATTGTGTCTCTTGGGAATGGTGTTGTACCCCTAAAAGGTTTGGAGGACTTTGTCTTATGGATCTTAAAAGCCACGGTGTTGCCCTTGCATCACAATGGATCTTTAAAGCCATCAATATCTCCATTGGAAGGTGTTAATAAGGAATAATTTAACTTTCTCTAAACCAAAAAAAAGGGAAATTGTGGCCTCAAGTGAACTTGTTTGATATATTAATGGGGAATTTTGAGGTTAAGATTTTTGGCTCGGTGACCTTCTTGTCTTTGTGGAATACAGGGACTCGGGTCATAAAATTGGTAGGCCTCAAGGAGGCGGTTGGAGGTCCTCCTTCCTACTTTGTCCTTGATAGATTAATTTGGTGCTCGGTGCCCATCTCAATGATAAACCCCTAGCTCTTACTCAAAGATTCTTTGCAAAGGCTTGAAATTTTCTTGGCATCTCCAACATTAGGGATCTATTTATTGAGAAAAGGTTCACTTCATGGGATGAAGTAGCAAGGAAATGTGTGATTCCTCCCACTCGTAAGAAAACATATACTCTCATAGCTAAGGCACTAGACCCATACTTTCTGGGAAAGATGTATTTTTATAAGAGATAATTGGATCAGATCAAATGGAATGATGGAACAAAACTATTAGATATTTTAGTCAGGAATATCCATGAGATATTGAAGGAGAAACAAGACACTCTTGTATGGATTAATAAGTGTTGGGATTTGGAATGGATGGACTCCAAGTGGCTAAAAGTTATTAACCATATGTGGCATAACCCTACTGAACCAAAAGGAAACATGTTTTTCATTGGCTTATTTTGTTAAAAAAGATTGATGTTGGGAATGTATTGAGTTCCTATGGACTGTCCCCTCAAACTTGTTATGTATGTCATAAGATTGAGACCATTGAACATTTATTATTTGAATGTCAATATGCAACAGCTATGCGGTCTACGTTTTTTGGAATATTAGTCATATGGAATGTCAATGATGGTTTTTCTTGGATTGAAATTTTGGCTGGATATGTTAATGAATTCGATGCTAATATGAACTATTTTTGGTCTATATTTTCATGTGAAGTTTTATGGTTTTTATGGAAAAGGAGAAACTAAGAAGTTTTCCAAGATAGAAAGAGACATCTTACTGAATTTAAATGTAAACTCACCCATTTGATGATTATGTGACAAGTCTCGACTATCTTGTAAGTGCCAAAGGAAAGGTTCATGATCCTACTACATGAGGGTGTTATGCTTGTATACATTTGAAGAAAATATAAAGTCTACTCACTTCTTTGCACAAAGTAGAGACATGTTGAACTAGGAGGAACTTGATGGGTTAGTGCACAAATTTGAGTCCCACTTTGGGGGAAGTGCATGCATTGGAAAGCATGTTGCTAGGAATGGAATGCATGTTGCTAGGAATGGGGCCCCGTTATGATTTGGGGACTCGAGGTGAAAATAAAAAATGGGGCCCTATTGTTAACGGGCTCCAGATCATAATGGGGCCCTGTTATTTAAGTCAAAAACATAATGGGGCCCCATTTCTTAAATTTTGAAAATGCAACCTGCCATGTGCATCGGGTTTTGGTTAGGGAAAGGCATGGAATGCCCAACCATTAGCCTTGGACCAGCAAGTACAAGGTTGTATCAATGACATGGTGAAATACCGACTTTTGGCATATGTTTGGTGACCGTTATCATATAATTTTTCAACAAAATTAAAACCCATTTTAGATTACACTATATAGATTCCAAATATATAAAAAAATTTAAGATTTGATTATTTTTTCTATTTTTTAATTAATATGTACAAAATTTGGTCCATTAACTTGAAATATCAATTTATCTTGTTTATTTAATAACTTTTATGTTTTAATGTTTTTTGAATTTTTTTTTTATCAATTTACATAAAATTCTTTTCAATTTAAAAAAAAAAATCAAAAAATGATAAGTTTAGGTCAAATTATGGTCGTACACGACGAGTTTTAAAATGACAATTAGGGCCAATAAAAAAAAAATATTCAAAAAAAAAATACAAAAAAATATGCTCATCAATCTTTAGCTTGTTACAAATCATTTCCCAAGAGGGTTTGAAAAGAAATTTTTATTTGTGTCAAAAAGTGTGGACCATACACATGCATGGTATGGTCCTAAAACATGCATTTTTAAAAAGTGGTTTATAGAAATCCCTTTTGAAAGTTAATTTATATTATCTAGGTATTAAAATAAATTACATATTTAGAAACTAGATTCTGAGTGCTATATTTTTTATTATTGACTTTTTCCATGATTCAATCTCTAAGTGCTTCAAATTTCTAGTTCAAATGTGGCAAAATTTGAAAATAAGGGAAAACGCTTTCACTTTTTGGCCAAAAAGTGGACTCAAGTTCTTGCAGTGACCCTGATATGTTAAATTGGTTTCTTAAAGAGAAAGGAATTACCAAAGAGTAGACAGAAGATGTAAATAAGGCACCTAAGGAAAAGAGTGAGACTAGGTGGGATGTAATGGCATATTCTAATATTGAACCTCCTTGGGGGTGTATGACTATAACAAAGCAGAGTGCAAAATTAATATCATAGGGTCATGAGATACATGATGACCATATCTTTCTCCAGGTTTAGACTCTTCAAGTAGTAAATTTTTTATGTAATGTAAACTCTTGTAGATGATGATGCTTTCATTCTCTAAATAGTATAGTTTAGTGGTTATATTATGGGATACAGATACTGATCGAACAGTCAAAGCATATATAACATGTTTTTTTTAAACTAATCTCAATATAATAATAATAATAATAATAATAATAATAATAATAATAATAATAATAATAATGGAATCAGTTTTTTTAAAAAAGTTGTAAATATTCTTATTGTGTTTAATATTATATTAAATATTTTATTTATTATAAAAAATATCAATTAATTAATTAATTATTAATAGAAGTTTTTAAAAAGGCATGAGAATTATTCTATGACGTTTTATCATTTTATGAAGAAAATTGATAAAAAAAAATTGAATCTTTTTTAAGAAAGAAAAGGTATATGGAAGGAAGGAAAAGTATTTGTTAAGCATAATCTATATCTTGTAGGTATCCTTGTCAATAATAGTTTTTCCTACAATATTATTTAATATCTTAAATTACTTTAATTGTTATCACAACTTTATTTGGTCTTAATATAATATGAGACCTAGATTTAAATTATGATAATATTAATTTTTATATTAAAAAAAATCTTAGATTCCCAAAGATGATTCTTACAATATTATAAATTGATTTATTTAAATTTAATTAGAATATGTTACATATAATTAATTTTCAAAACTCAAGAAAACAAATCAATACAAATTAACTTGAATGGGTACCGTAGTTGGCTAAGCACTTTGATTTCTTCCCATATAGGTCATTTAGTTGATTATGTAAAAGCATTTTAGCTAGAGTTATGCTCTTTTATCTAGAGTTAGGCTTTCCTATCTAGACTTATGCTTTTCTAGTTTAAGTTCACTTAGCAATACTTTAGTTTAGCTTTAGTTGAGCTTTATTTAGCTCCTCCATGCTTTGCTTTAATTCTTCTAATTTTTGGATTAGGGCATCTCTTTCTTTCTATAAGGCAAGCATTTATGCATTATATCTTTCATTTTGTAATCTTTTCTTTTGAAGAAAATAGCATATCTTTCTTGCTACTCTCTTTTGTGGACGGTGTTCTTGTTTTTTGTTTGATCTTGCAAGATTGTATTAAAAAATTCAATGTGGCATCAAATCATGCATTCAACAAACCCCTCCTCAAGCTTTGAGAATATTTTATCAAAAGAATTGTAGGGTCACTAGGTTTGCCCTCTATGTGGATATGGAAGTGGGCACATTTTTTGAGATGATTTTTAGATAAAAAATAAAAAATTAATCACTTTAAATAAAAATGGGCATCACCATCATGCTCAAAATGCCCAAAAACCCTACGATTGGTTGTCATTTTGTCAAAAGTCGATCAGTTGAAGTTTTGGGTCAATTTGGTTGAGGGAAAATTTTATGAGGCACAAAAATCCACATGGAAATACTTGCACTTGGGTCATCTTGTAGCTGCATCAAAAAATTTAGAAATTTTCCATATAAATTTTTTTCCTTTTTTGGAAATTTTCCAATTTTGGCAATTTTTCCCTTTCTAGAAATTTTCCATTTTTGGAATTTACCCTTCAATCCTTCTAGACCCTAATTCACATAAAATTGGTTTCTTGGCCATAATTTGGTCATATGGAACCAAAAAGCGGAAAATCGCAATCGAACCCTAGTTGCTCTCCCCTCTTCCAACTCCGAGGAGAGAGAAGGGAGGCTCGCTAGGATTCGATGGTTTTCACTTAAGGGAGAGACTTTACATTCAAAAGAGGGGTTGAAACTCACAAGATCCAATCCCACACAATGCAAGATTGGATGCTAAATGAATTTCAAGGGTTAAGACAGCAAGGCTACCCTCTTTTGTAAAGAATGTTGATAAGGGAATTAAGCTAGGAATGCATAGAAAATGATAAAGATTCACTTATAAACTGAGCTCGGGTTATAGGATGAAGCTGGGGACCTGGAATTAGTAGTAAAATGTCGATACGACGCTGTCCTGCAAATTTGAGCGAAAGTTGTCGGGACGATGGCACCCGGCGCCACGGTCCTCCGAAAAATCCGCGAAATGAAGGGGGATCTATTCGTCTCTGCACAAGGATTCCAGATCTTCAATTTCAGCCGCGTACCTGCAACCTACACACAGAAAACCGAAGACGATTGGGGGGTTAGGGATTAGGGGTTTGCCTTTAGGTCAAACCCCGGTTTTGGAATTAACCAAGAAATGAGCAAGTGCTGTAAATGTAAATGACTGTAATGTAAAACAAGTACTAATACCTTGTTCTAAGGATGTTTGTATCCTTATGTGCGAAGGTTTAGATGTTGTTGTTTGTTGTATGTTGTTGTATGTAGCATGTAGTATGTGATCTCCTCTTCAATGGTTGAATCCTTGACTTGAATACAACACTTAGCCTTGAATGGAGACTTAGAAGGAATGCTTGAATGCTTGAAGGCTTGAGTATAGTTTCCACGCTTGTACACATATCCTCTTCATATGCCAAATGAGAGAGAAAAATGTAGTTTATATACTTGTCAATTAGGGTTACAAGACTGATTTTCCTGACCTTAGGCCGACCAGGAAATGATAATTTCCAATTTGCAAACAAAAAAGACTCGAAGTCCAAAAGAGACCGAGCCCAAAATAGGACCCAGGGACCGGGGCGCTGCGCGCCCTGGTCCTGAAGGACCAGGGCACTGGGCGCTCTGGTCCCACCTCCTGGGACAGCAGGGTGCATGGAGGTTCAGGCCAGGGTGCTTGAAAAATGTAGTTTTTGGTGTCGTGAGCAAGTTTCGGGGTCTCCATTCAGGTTGCGTGTTGCGCCGCCATCATGAAGACCGAAATGCAGTCGAAATTGCAAGTGTCACAATTTTAGGACGCTACATTTAGCCCCCACTTTAGCGGGAGTATGTATGCTCATACTTCCGGTAAAGTACAAGGAAACAGCATTGAAAGACTTTCACCACGTCAAGGAGGCAAGATACACCAAGCCCCCAATGGACTAAGGATCTTACGACTTCGATTGACAAAGTAAAAGGAAAGATCATGAGGGAGAACCATGACTGTCAGTAGTAAGGTTCCCTCACTATGAGTCATGCAAGAGAAATACCGAAAATTTTCAAGGCAAAGCTAAGTTCGCCAAGAAATTTTCAAGTATTTTGAAAGGATAGACAGGGTGTATGCCCCCCTACGTTAAAGCGATCGCACATGCCTCAACGGGGGTGATTGTTTTAACGTAGTGATACACATAAGAAATGAGAAAGGAAAGGAGCACGTTATCGCAAAGATTTAGCCCCCAAGTGTGAGATAAACCCAAGGATAATAGACACAAAACACAAAGCATGAGGTGACTTCACTTTCCTCGGGGTCAGTATGCTGTATGATAAGTCATGTATATATATCATATGTATGTATGCATAATTGTTCTTCATTCCCCAATCAAGGAAGGTCACCTAGAAGAAGGGAACACATGTGTCTTTTGAGTCAACATGAGAGAGACCAAAAGAGATCTCAATGCTTTGCATCGTCCTCAAGTAGACAACACTAAGGACGACAAATAACATATAGAAGAAGTAACAAAAGAAAGGAGGAGAGAATCTGCTATGCTAATGTAACTAGTCTAGCACGTCATCTACCCCCCGATCTTGCTGATCAATGTTTCGGGAAGGCAGGGAACACGCTAAAGGAGGAACATCCAACACAGCAGATGGAGCTATCACAAGATCCAAACAAGGGCTATGTTCATGTTCCAAGCCACGTTGTTCTTGTCTAGGAGCTAGGATAAGTGCTTTAGAAAATTCATTAGATAAATGGTTATCAATATCAACAAGTTCATATTCACTGTCAGAAGCAAGAGGAGTAACATTTTCATCATGAATAACATTTTCATCCATATCATCATCAAGATTTATAAAAATAGGATCTTTAACTCGCACAGGATCAAGACCATCATGCATCTTATGTTTAGGAGATTTAGGAGATTTAGGCTCTATTTCCGGCTGAGGAGAAAATGGAATAATGCTTGTTGAAGGTGTTTTTGGAGATTGTAAAGTTTGAGAAGCAGCTGCTTGAGCCCTAAGACAACGCTTTCATCGACGTTCACGTGCAGAACGATTACGTCTAGTCTTAGTAGGAAGTGAAGAAGATAGAGGAGGAGGAATGTTATCATCCTTATCACTTGGGTGTTTAGGTTGTGGTCGCTTAGGCTAGATAATAGGAGAAGAAGAAGGTCTCTTCTCTCTATAAAAGGAAGGAGGAGGAACTGCTCCATATAAAGGAGGAATTTTTGGTTTAGGAAGAAGACCAAGTCCATCATGATGAGGAGGTATAGGTCTACTTTTAGAAGGTTTATTAGGCATAGACATAGTCACATCCATAGGAATGGGTTGGGAATCTTCTTGAGGAAAGACATTAGTTTTATGGTTCAAAGGAAGAACTTCCTTCTCAAGAATGATAGGAATGTCAAGTTTAGGTGTTCTAGGTTCACTTAAAGATAAGATCATATCTGTTTTCCACTTTTGATAAGATTTGAACAGATGATCACTTCGCAGAGGAAGGGATTGGAATTGTTTAGGCCAAAAGTAATCAATAGGAACGTTAGAAGTTCTTTCAGCTAGTTTAAAGAGACTATGATTGACAGTAACAACTTCACCATTATGGGGAAATTTCAAACACTTGTGTATAGGAGAAGCAATAGCCTTCATGGAAGATAGCCAAGGATAGCCAAGCTTCACACGAAATTGTTCGGATGAAGGAATAATAGCCAAGTTCACATCAAGAGATTTGTTATGGACCTCAATGGGCAATGTAATAGAACCAATTGCAGGAGAAGAAAATGCATCAAATAATTTCACAATCACATCTGTTTTGTCATAGATCACTTGATTCAATTGCAAAGTAAAAAGAAATTCTTTAGTAATAACATTAACCATGCACGAAGGATCAATAAGCACTCCACGGCAAGGTGTATTCTTGACTTTTGCAACTATGTTTAAGGGACCATCAGGTGCTCTAATGGTTTCGCTAGAATCAAATGTGATGGAAGGTTCTTTAGGGTTTTCTTGCTGCTCTACAAAGTTAATCACATTCGGAGTCATAGACACAAGACCATCAGAAGAGAGAGAGGAGTCATTAGCCTCAATCGCATTAGAGGTATGAGAAGTATGAGAAGGTAATGGATCAGTAAAAATCTAAAGATTTTGGTTAGGAGGAGCTACAGATGTGTTGCCTTTATCATTCACTCCAGAAACAGAAATAGTATTATTATCAATCAAATCTTGAATTTTACCCTTTAAAGAAAAACATTTTTCAGTATCATGACCAGGCTGACGATGAAAGTGACAAAAAGCTTTGCTATCAAAATAAGGTGAAGTAATCTTTGCAGGATCAATTTGTCACACAGGAGGAAGAGTAAGCACATTTTGTTCCAATAACTTATTCATAATACTATGCAATGATTCATTCAAAGGAGTATACTTTCTTTCTTTCCTGAAAAATTTAGAAATAGGAGGCACACCTGATACTGCATTCACATTGTTGTTGATGATGTTTTCATTGAATTTGATGGAATCTCTGTTCGGTTTAATCTTCCCAAATGGTTGTTGACTGCTATCACCCTTATCACTCGGAGCCATAGGATGTGATTGTTCCATTTGACTCACAGTCAGTTGATAATTGTGAAGAGTCGCACACAACTGTTGGAAAGAAGTAAACTCAGAAAACAGAAGTTTGTCTCGAATATCTTTTTGTAAATTAGAAATAAAGATTCTTTGAATATCATTATCAGGCACTGGAAAATAAATTTGAGCATACAAATGCTTATATCTACCAATGAAATCAGTTACTTTTTCTTTAACACCTTGTTTACAATGCATTAAATCAATCAAAGTAACTTTAGGACTTATATTGTTTTGAAATTGTTGAATGAAAGCATTTGCAAGTTGTTCAAAAGAAGTAATAGAATAAGAAGGCAACGAGCAATACCATTGTAGGGCTTTATCTCTTAATGTTCTAGTGAACAGTTTTGCAAGCAACCTTGGGTCATAAGCAAAATCAGTACAAATTGTTTGAAAAGTCTTAACATGTGTTAGAGGATCTCCTTTACCATTATAAAGTTCCAAATGCAGGATTTCAACATGTTTAGGAGGGATAGCTCGAACAATGTCAAGAGAAAGTGGGCACACTAAACTTAGATTGATTCATAGAGGCAATTTGTTGCTGTAAAGAAGAGACAGTTTGTGCAAGATTGTTAATGGTCGCTTCAGTCGAAGAGTTCATATTAGGTGTGTTAGATTGAGATGGAGGTGTTATGTTATTGAAAGAAGGTAAAGAGTAAGGTGGCGGGACTCTATGATAGTCAATCATAGGGGATGATTGGACAAGAGGAACACTACAAGGAGGAATGGAATGGTTAAATGAATTGCCCCCTTGCGTCATGTTCATTTGTGAAGATGTAATAGGAACACTCATTGAAGGAATGAATGAAGAAGTCGGATTAAATGAAGGAATAGGGTTAATTGAAGAAGAGGGATTGCCCCCATGACTGGTAATCACAGGAGGAGTGTTTTGTATAGAAGTCGCCATTATGTTTGATGTAAAGGTAGGTATACTAGCAATAGAAGTTGTCAAAGGAATAGAATGATTGACTTGAGTAGGAGGTTGTGTATAACTTAAAGTTTCAGCACAACTCTTCGTAGGCATCACATTCGAATTCACAATGTGTGAAATACCACACAAAACATCAATTCCATTCTTATCACTTTGAAGCATACGTTTTAGACCCTCAATTAAAGGAAGATCTTGACTATCGGGATACTCATGAGACATCCATTGGTGAAAATCATCAAATTGGTTATCCAATTTCGAAAGTTGTTCAACAGAAACCTCAAGGAGAGCTTCTTCATCATTAGGAGGATTAGAGGAATTACCCATGTCCTCGTTAAAAAGGCTATTCAAATTAGGTTCCATCTCCTCGGTAGTTAAACCTCGGAAAGACTTAATTCTACGGCTTCATCTAACGGGAATAGTGTAAGTAGGGCTTATTGTTGTAAAACTCATGCACTAGAAAGGAAGAGAAGATTTTGAATTTAGAGGTAGCAATTTTCAGTAAAACCAGCCAATCTTCTAGATTTAAGCTATTAAATGCAATCACGACAGTCTCCCAAAATTTCAGAAAAAATGTCCAGGACCGTGGCTCTTGGAGTGCAACACGGTCCTTGCAACTTTTTTCGAAATTTGCAGGGATGAAAGGTATGATGATTTTAAAGCTAATCTGAAAAAATTGAGTGATTTTATGATCTGTAGATAGGCCAAATTAAAGTTGCAATCTCAAAATTGAACCCTATCAAGATTGTCGAAAAATGCAAAATTTGAATTTTGAAAAAGAGAGGGAAATTGAAATTTTGAATTTTATGATTTTAGAGGGAATTTCCAAAGCGATGCAAGTTTTGAAATTTAAAAGTGGACTCAATTTCACACAAAATTCAATTTTGAAAGCGGAAATCAAAGTTGTTGTAATTAAGCACTTAATTTCAAAAGTCACAAAATGCAAGAATTTGAATAAAGCACTGAAATTTTGAATGAATGCAAACACATTTTTCAGATTTAGGGCAGTAAGAACACAATTTTGACACAAAATTTCAATTTCAATGATTTTTGAATGATTAGAAGCCTTAATCCAAGCAATCACAAGACCAACTTTGACTGTAATTTTGAAAGTGTTATAATTGATAAAATCAGCCAAAATTCTGGATTTTAGCAGGCAAATACAGTAAGATCTTGCTCCCAAAATTTTAGAAAAAATGTCGGGGACGATGGCGCTCGGAGTGCACATGGTCCTCGCAACTTTTTTCCAAATTTTCAGGGATGAAAGATATTGTGATTTTATTGAGGAATCCAAAGTTACAGCTGATTTGGAGATGTTTTGATCAGTGAAATTGTTGGACAAAGGTTGAATCAAGAGGGTTTCAAAAATTAGGGTTTTGACACTTAACCACTTAATTTTCAAAATTAAAGCACAAATATGAACTGATAATTTGTAATAGGAGGGCAGATCTGAAACAAGCATTAATAATTAAACATTTCACAAGCTCAATTACTAAAAAGAAAATTTTAGGGTTTTTATGCAATCAACCTCTAAAATTTTGCAAAAGATCAAACATGGAAATGTAATCAAGGAATCAATTTTCAGATCTAATCATGAATAATCAGAAAGGATGTTCATGTCGGGTTCACCAAAATGTAAAGCAGAAAATCGCAATCGAACCCTAGTTGCTCTCCCCTCTTCCAACTCCGAGGAGAGAGAAGGGAGGGTCGCTAGGATTCGATGGTTTTCACTTAAGGGAGAGACTTTACATTCAAAAGAGGGGTTGAAACTCACAAGATCCAATCCCACACAATGCAAGATTGGATGCTAAATGAATTTCAAGGGTTAAGACAGCAAGGCTACCCTCTTTTGTAAAGAATGTTGATAAGGGAATTAAGCTAGGAATGCATAGAAAATGATAAAGATTCACTTATAAACTGAGCTCGGGTTATAGGATGAAGCTGCGGACCTGGAATTAGTAGTAAAATGTCGATACGACGCTGTCCTACAAATTTGAACGAAAGTTGTCAGGACGATGGCGCCCGACACCACGGTCCTCCAAAAAATCCGCGAAACGAAGGGGGATCTATTCGTCTCTGCACAAGGATTCCAGATCTTCAATTTCAGCCGCGTACCTGTAACCTACACACAGAAAAGCGAAGATGATTGGGGGGTTAGGGATTAGGGGTTTGCCTTTAGGTCAAACCCCGATTTTGGAATTAACCAAGAAATGAGCAAGTGCTGTAAATGTAAATGACTGTAATGTAAAACAAGTACTAATACCTTGTTCTAAGGATGTTTGTATCCTTATGTGCGAAGGTTTAGATGTTGTTGTTTGTTGTATGTTGTTGTATGTAGCATGTAGTATGTGATCTCCTCTTCAATGGTTGAATCCTTGACTTGAATGCAACACTTAGCCTTGAATGGAGACTTAGAAGGAATGCTTGAATGCTTGAATGCTTGAGTATAGTTTCCACGCTTGTACACATATCCTCTTCATATGCCAAATGAGAGAGAAAAATGTAGTTTATATACTTGTCAATTAGGGTTACAAGACTGATTTTCCTGACCTTAGGCCGACCAGGAAATGATAATTTCCAATTTGCAAACAAAAAAGACCCGAAGTCCAAAAGAGACCGAGCCCAAAATAGGACCCAGGGACCAGGGCGTTGGGCGCCATGGTCCTGGAGACCAGGGCACTGGACGCCATGGTCCTGAAGGACCAGGGCGCTGGGCGCTCTGGTCCCACCTCCTGGGACAGCAGGGTGCAAGGAGGTTCAGGCCAGGGTGCTTGAAAAATGCAGTTTTTGGTGTCATGAGCAAGTTTCGGGGTCTCCATTCAGGTTGCGTGTTGCGTCGCCATCGTGAAGACCGAAATGCAGTCAAAATTGCAAGTGTCACAATTTTAGGACGCTACATCAGAATATTCATTACAACGTTAATCCAATGGTGCAAGTGGGTTTGTCATATTCTGCACCAATTCTCCATACTAGGCTATTGAATTTAGATATTCTTTTTTTGCTTCTAGGGTCATATCCTGGACATCCACACTAGGTCATAATTAATCCTTTTACCAATCGTTCTTGCAATTGAGCCTTCAACTCCATCAATTTAATAAGATTCCTTTGATATTGATCCAAAACCTAGAATTAGGTCAATGGAGAAATCAAAATCTCTCTTTGAAGGTAACCAAGGAATCTCTTTAGGAAATACATATAAAAATCTTGAAGATAAGGATATTTATCTTCAAAGGATCCACTTTAATCACAAGGATCCTCTTCTCCAAGCCTATAGAGCTTCAAAGATTCATGAATTATTAGGTCATCAATAATGGTAAGCTCATTGAATTTTTTAAGTTATTCTATCTTGACTACAAAAAGCTAATACCCTTTTTGCTTAGCCCCCCTGAGTTGCATGGCAGAAATTTTAAGTTAACAATACTTTTTTTGCAAAATAGTCTACCTTGGCCCTATGTTTCCATAACCAGTTTATCCCTAAGATGACACCACAGAAACCTATAAGGGCTACGTACAAGTTTACTTTGGTTGAAAAACTTGGAAGATCAACCTGGGCTTCAAATAGGATTTTCTTTACCTAAGCTTTTGTTTAGTTAGCATATTCAATTGATGACAATTTAGCCATATATCCAGCTCTTCTAGGAAATTTACTTAAACTTTTTATATGATAAATTTTTTTGTTTCACCAGTGTCAATTAAAATTGAAATTGGAAATCCAAATAAAACACTTGTTATTTGTACAAGGGTAACTGGATACTTCGCTTGATAGTTATCCAGGGCTACATGAATTCTCTCTTGGAAGGTTGTCAGTTGAGACACTATAAGATTCCCTCATTGTTGAACCACTAATACATTTGGTCTATAATTCTGACGGAGGTTTCTGACTTAGGTTTCCGATGGAGAAGGTATATTGTGACCAAATTTGATTTTTTTTAAAGAAATGCACGAATACGTCAAAATTCTGATGATAATTTCACATTTGGTTTCGACAAAGAATACATTACCAATGAAATTTTTCTTTTTTTCAAAAAAGTGCCCATGTTCATCGCAATTGTAACGAAAATGGGAATTATACTTAAAAAAAAAAAAGAGGGCGAGTCATTTGTGACATTTGCAATCTCGTGCAAGCTTCCACGCCGAGCTCAACCCCTAGCAAGATCAAATGACACACTCACCATTCGAGGTAGAATCTTCACCTTCATTTCAAATTTGCATAATATGAGGAATTTTTGAATCTTCACCTTCATTCATTGAAACTTCGAATTTGCATAATATTTGCATGAGGAATTTTGGATTTGCATAATATTTGCATAATTTATGGAATTTCTTGGGTAGAATCTTCACCATTCGAGTTAGTTGAATCTTCACCTTCATTCATTGATTTGCATATATGAGGAATTTCTTGCTTCCCACCCATTGCTTAAGCTATCCACTGCATTTCATAACTACTCGTGCTTTGTCATTCCTAGGTCATCAGAAGTCTTTTAATGTTTCCCCCATGCCTCAGTTGTCAATGTTCAGTCTTCCTCTTTCACCACCATGAATTCTATACACCTTGGGGGGAAATCAACCTCTATTTCTCTTTTCTCTCTCTCCCACCCCACCCCTACCATGGCACTAGGACATATACATAGCGAAGAACGAGCTTACCAGTTCTAGGGAGGTATCTAGTAGAGGAAGCAGATATGCCTAAGTTTGAGAGCATACTATAAAGCATCTAATTTAAAGAGACTTGATTATTATAGTCATGATCAAACACAACATGCATCTTTCCAAAGAATTAGTTTCATGAAGATGTATCTAGGCCTAGAAGACAAAAAAAGTAGCTATAAGTTACAACAGTCAATAGCACAGGGATATATACCTATGAATAAGAATTAAAAGGAGTAAATGATAGTCTAAGTCAGATTTTATAGTGAAATGAAGTGCATGTTATCACAATAGTTTTATGAATGAAAATGATTGTAATTCATCATTAACTTCAAATAAAAAAATCACATCATCACCATGCTAGATTAGATTTAAAATAGTTTCAGATGGGAGTCATAGTTATTTTAACTATAACAAAGTACACATTCATGAAGTATTAAATAGAATAGCCAAGACAGAGGTCCTCATGAGAGGAATACAAGTTCATTGTATGTGTAAACAGTCTTTAGGATTACAACACACAAATTTTCATTTACAGTCAAAGATCACAATGATAATGAAGACCTACGCAGTCCTAGAGGAAGTAAAGGGACAACCCAGGCTTGTGATTTGGGTTCAATATCAACATCAATGAGTACCATAACAGTAGTGATAGAAAAAACAATGTATATACTACTTGTGTATAGACTACTTGTTACTATTTTGTGGCTATCTCTTTTTTATATGCTTTGTCTTAACTTTTTCTCTTTGGTTGGGTTGTCATTGAGAATTACATTTCAAATCTTTGCCCATGATCTCACTATTATTGATTTGGCTAGGATCGTTATCACTTGTACTTTTCTATGTGTATTTGGTTCTTATTGTGTATCATCTTCTCATGAATTCTTCAAGAGGCTTTGTGTCTTCTCTTAACACTATCCTAGAAGATCTTTACTATATTTTTAATGAAACTTGGCTTTGTTTACTTCTTATTCACTATTTTGTTGGTGTAGCTATTCCTTTCTATGTCTTCTTTTAATGTGTGCTTAAAAGTGATGTGTTGCTCACAATTATTTTCCTTAGACCTATACATAAGGCTTTTCATTGTCATCTACATACCGCAATTATACTACACTCTCAGACTTAGGCATATATGTGTTTCCTTTCACATTTACAAATGTGCGTGAGATTCATCTTGAACCAGTTCTAGGGAGGTATCTAGCAGGGGAAACTTCATAACATTACAGTTTGTGTTAATATGTTCCAAACATATATGTAAATAAAAAAATGACAAATATACCTCAATTTTGAAATGCTTTAACGTTTCTAGAACATGTTAGTGTATTCTTTCATCATGGAAAAACATAATGTAACAAAGTTGTATCTTTGAATGCCTTGTTCCTTGACTATAGAACTAAGCTCAATTGATTTGAATTACTTGATTGAAAAATTGATAGATGTGGGTTGGAGTTTATAGGGGTTTGAAACGGGAAATAGACTTGTATCTATATGCAACATGCACCTTTTCAAATTGAACTTTTGGAAAAGTCCAAATTTGGAGAGGAAATTCCTACTATTTGCAAATCCAACATTCATATTTCAAATTTTAGGTCCAATTTCCATGAATAAGTGTTCCCAAGACCCTAGTCCTAGAAAATTGAGCCATGAGGAACATCATGAATAAGGGAATGAACCAAATTTATGGAAACATTCTGAAACCTAAGTACAATTAGGCATAAATAAGGCACAACCACTAAAGTGAGTCCAAACCTAGTGTATATTTATAAAGAGATACAACTTATGATACAATATTTAGCCCCCTATTAGCAAGAGTATGAAATTATGCTCATGTACTCTTGGGAAAATATGGAGAAACCAAATATTCTTTCACCAAGATATTGAAGAGTCAAGATGACTACAAGTTTGGAAAGGTGGTAGCTCTCAAGACTTATGATATTGTCAATCTACAATATTGAGATAAAAGGGAAGTACAAAGAGAGTAATATGAGTAACATTGGTAACACACATGGAGCATGCAAAACACAAAGTTATGACATTTAGAACTAGTAAGATTCATATACTCACTAGGAACCATATCAAAAAGACAAGGAATAGATATAGGACTAGTAAGATCCTTATATAGTTACTATGAGTCGTGTCGGAGACACATAAAAGCATGATATCCAAGTTAGTAAGATCCTCTAATACTTAGTCATAGATCATATTCTAACAACAAATAGAAGGTCATATCTTGGTAACCTAACTAGTCCATGAGTAGTAGCTCAAAATGTTATCAAAGCTAGGTTAGGTTAGGAGCCCCAAAAACCTATAATGTGTCTTATAATGGGTGTTGAAAATAATCTACACTCAAGCCAACAATGGAATGGTAAGAAAGGGGGCAATAGCTCAATGGTAGAGAAATTTATTAACAAATAGAATGCCTTAAGTTGGATTCCTAGCTATTTTATGAGTATTAGCTTAACATTTTCATGCATAAATAACATCTACTCCCACCTCTACCATAGATCCAACTTCCACCATTTCTCCTTCCACAACCTCTAGTCACCTTCATGTACCAAAGCCACTAGTGCCACACCTTTAGTACTTACATCCTTCACTTTCCATCCACCATATGGCCTATTTATCAAATTTATTTTTTCTGCATGTAAAATCCATATGCACAAGATGGAATTACAATTGGTAGATGTAAAAACCATATTCCACAACCTTTGCTAAAATCGTTTCTGCCAGTGCCAAAATGTGAGGTTTGCAACAGGATGTGACATCCATCAAAGCATACTAGAGATGAGATTTTTAACAAGATGGGAGATCAAACAATGTAGGAAAGCATCAATTAAAAATAAATACAAGATTGAATTTTATAGAATTAACTTCATTTTGTCATTTTGTGGCATTGAATTTTATAGTGTTTTAAAGAAGATATCATAGTTTTTTCTAAAAAATGTCAAAACCCTGCCTTGTGTTTACCGAGAGGAGTAAATAATGTATAGTTTGGTCTCCCATGCATATAAATTCACCCAAATGTGTGGGAATACCTTTGTTTATGCTATGTATCATAGTATGTTGTGTGCAGGGCTCCAAATTAGATTTGGTATGTGTTTGGGCATGAGGACAATTTGAAATCTCTATGTATTAGATAGTAAAAGGCAGTAAGAGTGAATAATTTGGTGGGAAGACCAAGCGATTGGTATTTTTAAGTGGTTGATGACAGAGAGAGGGGTGAGGGGACCCTATGCAACCTTCAGAAGGGTTTGTGGATCAAAACCAAATGAAATAGATTAAATTTCTATGACTGTCCTAAGGGTATTGATTGTCACAATCATAGTTTTACTAGTGATATTGTTTTTGTTTTGATAGAGTTGTGTTTGTAAACCCAAGTGTGGACATGTAATGGATTCATGAGATGTGTTAAGACTACATTAATACTTAACAACAACATAGTGTGTAGGCACCTAAAATATGAAAGGACTACATATTGGAAGGCACATGTGATGATGCCATGAAAGGTCTGATATCCCTATGTATCAGACTAAGAAAACTAGTGAAAGATATAAAAAAAATGCATTGAGAAGGCAAAAGATTGAATTGCCTAATGTTTGTTGTTGAAGTGATGTTTGGGGACCCTGCCAAGTCAAATAACTTCTTGTAGTTTCAAAGGGTGGAAAAAGAATAAGCATTTTATTTACCATCCTAATAGACCATCCATCATAACAATGATTACCAATGATGTGTGTGTTGCAAACAAAGATCTAGAGGAAGGCTCTTTCTATTGTAATACCAAATGAGTGTTCATAGACCTCGTCTAGGGTCCTCCAAGCCTAGAGTAATGATTTTGAAGCCTAGATACATTGATTTGGCCTTGTGGCCATCAATGAGTGTTGACCCAATAGGAGAAGTCTTGAGACTGACAATTTTGGAAGTGTGGCATTGTTGAGAGTGAAAACTTATGTGTGAACCTCATCTTCACATATTATGATTAGTTGCCATGATACTTGACCCTATCCTCATGGTGTTGGCTCAATACATATTACTGGACTAATGACAAAATCGTCAAACCAACAACATTCTCATTGGTGCAAAGTTTCATAATTCCTTCAAAATTCTGATGCAATCCAAACAAACATCCGACGAGGATGCTGTATGTTCGACAACTTTTTTGACTGGAAGAGCGATCATGCCTGTCATCAGTAGAGTCCATGGTGTCGTCGTAATGCCAATTTTCAAAGGCATCATCGAAAAGTTCAACGACGAGTTTTTGATGGCTACTTTTGTCGACAATCCAATGAAAAGTAGTCGCAATTCTGACGATCGACTGTTAGAAATTAGCTCCGAATGTACTAGTGAACCCCTTTGTTCTTGTTTGGACATTTATTTGCATAATGATCACCTCCACATGTGAAACATCCTCCAGGACGTCCTCGTTTTTCTATAGGCCTACCCAAATTGGTACCATTTATCTTGAAGTTGTTATTATTCTTCTTATCATTTTAAGGTTCATTTTTGTTGATTCTCAAATCCTTTATCATTCCTCCTTCTTGCTCCCTATTTATCATTTCTTTTATTGAAAGGTTGGGATGACTATAATGACTAATTATACATTTTCCAATTCTTCTTATAGTATGAAGAGATTGATTTCAATTTATGTTCCTATTTAATAGCCTTCTCAAACACTTGGTCCATAGTAGTGGGACCATGTATGCCAACCTATTTGTCAATTTGATTATTTAGTCCCATAATTAACTTATTGATCCTAGATATTTTATCTTTTTTATACCGGTTACATATTTAATAAGTTCTAGGAAACTTTTCACAATACTCAACCATAGTTGAGTCCCCTTATCACATATTCTAGAAGTCTATTAATTTCTGATCAAAATAATGTTGGAGTAGCAACCATTGCCTAAATATGACCACAAATTGGTCTCACATTCTAGACTGAAGTAACTTAATCCTAGTTTCATCTTCTTGTTCATCCACCAAGTGGATGCTTCATTTGTCAACTAGTAGGCACCCCACATTGCCTTGGTCACCTCTAAATAATTCTTGATTTCAAAATACTTTTACACTTTAATTAATCATGCCTCTATAAAATCTCTAGATATTGTACCACTAAACTTAGGGAGCATCACTTTTCTTTATGTCCCTAAATAGTTCTAGAGCAAGTTGATTTTTCACTTTGTCACAAGTTCTAGTATCAGATTTGTCCTCCCTATGTTCGCTCTTGGTGTTATATTCATGTATGTTTTCATCTCCTTTGTCCTAAGATTCTTCATCATCATCATTTTACCCAGGTCTACTTTGACTTATCACTTGTTTCTCTAAAGTATTCACACTTTCCTTGACTTCATTAAGAATGGTCAAAATCTAGTCCAACTTAGCTATTGGATTCTCAAAAGAATTTGACTCCTCCTAGCTTCCTCTCGCATGACTCTAGTGTGAACCAAGATGGTTACTTTTATCAACTAAATTTTAATTAAGTGTTTATTAGACACTAATTTTAACTTCTAACTTAACTCAAACATTTTTCATAACAATATCAAAGTAATACACATGTTTTGCAAAAATTGGACATTTTTTATTATAGTTTATTCAGCAATATTTACACCATTACTTTGTACAAAGTTTCCATAATTACAAAATCTTATAGATCATTATCACTAGTATGAGAATAATCCATGAGTTCTTTTTTGTCACAATCTCATAATAAAAACTTGAAGGGTAGATGTACTTTCAGGTAAACCTCCTTCTATCATTTTTCTTCCTTTAGGAGGGACATCGTGACTACACTCAACTGGAATGTTGTGGTGAGTTGATGGTTTGGGTAAAAGGGTGGGGGCTAAGGTCTTCATTGCATCAACAAGTTTTTTTCTCCTTTCCCTTCATATATGATTTAAAGTGTTGGCAATTTTCTCAATATTGAAAATGAGTGCATAATCCAAAAGGTTGGTGTTCTCAAAAATTGTAACCTCTAATGTTGGTTTCTTTTTCACCTCTATCCTAGGGAAGTTCTTTAGAACCAATTTTTGTGCAGTTTTCCTAATTCTCACCCCTGTCATAAAAGTACAAGAATATTTTTGAACATTATCTAGTTTGCTGGATTTGAGAAAATTTTGTAAAGGTGAGCTCTTATGTCCAAGTATTGAACCCAATAGCTCTAATACCATATTTAATATACAATAATATACTAAATTGAAGAATATAACTAATTTTACTAAAAGGTAAACTAGAAACATGAGTTAAATATTCACAAGAATTTTTTTCTACTTTTAATTTAATCATTTTAATCATATGAGCAATATAGGATTTCATTTGCATTTCATACATAGAAACAACATGCAACATTTCAACAAGGAAATAAATATTATTTTTTCCTTTCAAGTACTTACATAATTTCATTAAACAAATATGTTTTATATATATACAAGTGTTAAATAAAAAAGTCTTGATAAGTCAATTGCAAGAGGGAGAGAATCACCCAAAAAAATTTCCTCCATCACATACCAAAAATTGGTCCCATGTTAGACTTGAGAAAATTAAACCTAGTTTCATCTTATTTTTCATCCACCAAGTGGATGCTTCACCTACCAATTCGTAGGCACCCCAAATTGCTTTGGTCACCTTTGAATAATTCTTGATTTTAAAATATTTTTCCATTTCAATTAACAATACCTCCATAGAATCTCCAGATGTTGTACCATCAAATATAGGGCTTGTCACTTTCTTCATGTTGCTAGATGTAACTAGAGAAAGTTGATTTTTCATGTTGCCATGAGCTCTAGTATCATCTTGGTCCCCCCTATGTTCACTCTAAGTGTTATCTTTGTTTATGTTTTCATCTCCTCTCTCCCAAGTTTCTTTATCTTCATCAATTTTCCTAGACCTATGTTGATAATATCACTTCTTTCTTTGAAGTACCCAATATTCCCTTGGTTTCATTAAGAATGGTCAAAATATAGTCCAAAATATCCATTGGATTCTCTAAAGTATTTGACTCCTTTGGTCTTCCTCCATAATTGACTCTAGTTCAAACCATGACAATTACTTTTAGCACCTGAATATCAATTAAGTGTTCATTAGACATTGAATATATTTTTGCACTTAACTCAAACATTTTCATCACAATATCAAAGTAATAGACATGTTTTTACAACAATGGGATATTTTTTTATTATAGTTTCTTCAATAGTGTTGGTGTAATTATTTATTCATCTTAAATATAATTACACTTTACTTAAGTTTACTTAGGTACATGCATAACATTGTAGTTTTCATATGAGACACTTAGGGAGATGTGTATACATTGGGAGTGTGTATGTAGGAGAATTTCCACCTTTTATGATGTGATCTTGTTGTTAGTTTTCACCTTCAGTGGGTGATCCACCACATGTGGAATATTTTACTATTTCTCATACTTACCCTTGCATCTCATTGAGCCACATGTCATCTTTGTGTTCTCACTTGTCTCTCAACCTTGCCTTTATAAGCAGGCTTTTGTAATGATCCAATTGATCTCTTTTCCATTATTGATGAGAATACAGTTTATTATTGTCACATGTTTTATCTCTCTTGTTATTGTGCTATCTATTGGTCTCTTTGATCTTGGTTGCTTCAAGCATAATCTCACAAATAGTATTCACAACATAACTTTTTGTACAAAGTTCCCATGATCACAAAATTTGTAGATCATTATCACTAGTATAAGGCCTCCTCAGGTTCTTCTTTCCCATCGTAATCTAGTAATACAAACTTGAAGGGTGGATGTAATTGCAAGTAATACTCCTCCTCCATCACTTCCTTCCCTATATAAGGGGAATTGCAACTACACTCCACTAGCATGCCATGGTGAGTTGATGGTTTGGCTAAAAGGGTGAGAGCTAATGTCTTCATTGCCTCCACAAGGTCTTTCCTCCTTTCCATCCATATATGCTTTAAAGCATTGGAAAAGGTCTTGGTATAAAAAATGAGTGCACATTATGACAAGTTGGTGTTCTCAAAGATTATAACCTTTGGCGTTGGTTTATTTTTCAACCCTATCCTAGGTAGGTTCTTGTGAATAGATTTTTGTGCACTTGTCCTAATTCTCATGCCTATCATATTGGTACAAGAATTTTTTTTTTAACATTAGCTAGTTTGTTGGAATTGAGAAAATTTTTTAAATTTGAGCTCCTATGTCCAAGTATTGAACCCAATAGCTCTAATACCATATGTAATATGCAACACTCTACTAAACTAGAGAATGTCATTTACTTTACCAAAATGTAAACTAAAAACATGGTTTAAATATGCACAAGAAATGTTTACTTCTTTTAATCATCATTATTAATCACATGGCCAATATAGAATTTCATTTGCATTTGATACATTGAAACAACATACAACATTTCAACAAGGAAATAAACATTATTCTTTTCCTTTCAATAAATAAAAGATTTTACTACACAAATATGTTTTATAAATACACAAGAAAGTGTTAAAGGAAAAATCTTGTCTAGAATCTTATTCTCAATCACAAGTCTCAATGAGGGAGACTATCACCCAAGCACTTTTCCTCCAACCATAGACCAAAAATTGGTCCCATTTTAGACTCAAGTAACTTAATTGCA
This sequence comes from Cryptomeria japonica, assembly GCF_030272615.1. Lineage (NCBI taxonomy): Eukaryota > Viridiplantae > Streptophyta > Pinopsida > Cupressales > Cupressaceae > Cryptomeria > Cryptomeria japonica. Next base: position 237,790,774 of record NC_081412.1, on the reverse strand, counting down.
ATTCCATCTTCTTGTTCATGGGTAAGAGCACCAAGATGTGGTACCAAAAAGGTACCACTTTTTATCTTTTCATAAAAACATGTTAGTGGTATGAAATGGTAATCCAAACCTTTGGGTTGAATAACCAAGGAAAATCCAACCCAAAGGGTTGGTGTTTTCCAATGCAAACAGTTTGGCGAGCGCAAATATGGTGCTTGCCCTATTTGGTGCTCGCCAAATTCAAAAAGTGCACTTTCTACATTTGGCGAGTGCCAATTTGGCGCTTGCCAAATGTAAAAAATATACTTTTTTCATTTGGTGAACACCAAATTTGGCGCTTACCAAATGTGAAAAGTACACATTTTGCATTTGGTGTTCACCAAATTTTCTACATTGGAAAATTGTAGATGTCATCAATGGGAAAATGTTCTTATTTGGACACAAGTTATACCCAATTCCTGAAGAGGAATATATACATGAAATATAACATTTAAGTATACTTTAATTTATTTTTCATGTATATATTAGCAAGATGTTTGAGATTGGTTTCAAATCTCTAGGAGTTATAATGTAGATTCTAGGTTTTAGAAGATCATATAATTTTTCAAACTTAGTCAAATTTTAGTAATCAACATGCTCATATTGGAATTATCTTACTCTCTCTATCTTGTTGGTAGTGGGCCAACATCCCTCGCGAGGATTCGTGACATGGTTTAACAGCCTCCTATGGATTCTATAAGTCTAGTGGATGTATCAGGCATTGATAGGTTGATCTTTTGGTGCAACGACAACCCTATCTTGTAACAAGTGGTATCAGAGCTTGGTCATAGGTTTGAATCACGCAGGCCACGATGAGTGACACTGGGAGAGGGATTGTTGGCAGTGGGCTAGTGTTCCTCATGAGGATTTGCGACATAGTTTAATAGCCTCTTGTGGATTCTATAAGTCTAGTGGTTGTATCAGGCATTGATAGGTCGATCTTTTGGTGCAATGACAACCCTAGCTTGTATCATATCTCACTATCTTTATCTCCCCCAAACTATAGACCTATAGATCTCTCTCTCATACACTCTTTCTATGTCCCCTTTCCACTTCTTTGTATCTCACTCTCTCCTATATCCCCCAAGATCTAGTAATTCCTCTCTACCTCTCATTCCCTTTATTCACTACTATGTGTTTCCTCTTTCTTTACACACCTCCCCTCACTCTCTCTCACCATCTCTCCCTCTATACCTCACCTTTCATCATTGTCCTAATATATATCCCTCCCTCCCTCTCTCTTCTTCTCTCTCCCTCTCTTATTGTTTCTCTCCCCTCTCTCTCCATTCTCTATCATTACCTCTCCCCCCACCCCTCTTTCTCTATCCCTATGTTTCTCCTTCCCTCCATCTTTACCTAACCACATCTCCCTTCCTATCTCATTACCAATCTCTCTCCCCCCATATCTCTCTCACTCTATCTTTCCCCTAAGTGTCTCACCCCTCTCTCCCTAGGCTTTACGACCTATATCTCTCTCCTCTCTAGTTCTTTACCTCCCTCTCCACTTCTCTCCTTGCCTCCTTACCCCTCTTTCTATTTTTGTAAACTTCTCTCTCCTTCACCTTTCTATCTCTCCCCTCTTTAGGTCTCCCAATCACTCCCTATCTACCTCTCCCTCCCACCCTCAACCATATCTTTCTCTTTGTTCTTATCTCTCTCATTTTCTCTCTCCCTCCATTATATAGGGTTGAGGGAATAAAGAGTATGATATAGGGTTTAGGTTTGAAGGTATTGGTATAAGGTTTAGTGCAAAATATTGATGGTATAGGGTTTAAGGTACATAGGGTTGAGGGTAGTGCATATATTAATAATTTCCTCTCTATCTTCTCTCTCACCTTTCTCCCCTCTTTAGGTCTCTACCTCCCTCTCTATCTACCCTTACCTTCTTACCCTATTATCTATCTCCCTCCCCTACTCTCTCTTATACTCTCTCTCCATTGTCTAGGTCTCCACCTCTCCCTCCTACCCTCTCTCTCCCTCTCTCCCCTTTATAGGTTTATCCCTCCCTTCCTCTCCACCTCTATACCTCTCCATCCATGTCTAATTAGGAACCTCTCTCTATCCCCCTTTGTGTATATCTCCCCTCTCTATAATCTAGGTATCTAGCCTCTCTCCCACCCTCTAGTTATCCCATCTCTCTACATATCCCCTCCCTAGTTCTCTCCCTTCCTCTCCACCTTTCTCTCCATAACCCCTGATTACCCCTCTCCCTTTATGAAATATCTCATTTGTTTCTCTCTCACCTCACCTATTTATCTCCCATAAACTCTAGACCTATTACTCTCCATCTCTTCTCTCTCTCCACTCTCTAGGTCTGTCCTATACTCTCTCTGGCCTCCCTCATTATATCCATATCTATTCTTGCCTCCCTCCACTCTCTTCTCCTCTTATTGTTTCTCTCCACTCTCTCTCCATTCTCATGATCACTACTTTTCCCTCCCAACCTCTCTTTCTCCATCCTTTTGTCTCTCTCTCTCTCCATATTTACCTCTCCCTCTCTATCTCATTGCCCATCTCTCTCTCACCCTCTATCTTCCTCACCTCTATCTCTCCACCTTAGGTCTCTCACCTCTATCTTTCTCCTCTCTAGTTCTTTCCTCTCTATCTCCTTACCCCTCTTTCTCTCTTTGTGAACTTATCTCTCTTATTTTCTTCTCTCTCCCTCACCTCTCTACCACTTCCCTCTCTAGATCTCCCAGTCACTTCTTGCCCATTTCTCCCTCTCTCCTTAGCTCTCTCTTTCAATATATTCTTCACTCTCTTCTCTCTCCCTCTCCTCTATAGGTCATCACCTCTCCCTCCACTATATAGGGTTTATATAATAGGCTATAGGATTGTATATGGTGAAAATGGATAACAATAAACAACAATATTGAAAGGCTAAAATGAATCCAACCACTAAACCCTAGCCTAACAATGAACAAAGATCCACCATAACATATGAAGATTACCTAAGACAATGCAAATAACTCAAAATCACAAAGATTATACCATTACATGTCCAATAGGGTTTTGATCTCCATTCTTCCTATCTCCATTGATCTTGCTTGATATATTTGCTCTCAGATTTTTGTATGCACAAGAGCTCAACAAAGAAGAGAATGTGGTTGTAAGTGGAATTGTAGTGTAGCCAAGTACTCCAAAATCAGCCATTAGGATGTGTCATTAGGGTTAGACAATGAAGAAAGCATCTCCTTAAATAGAAGACACAATATGAAATGAAGGGTTAAGATTGAGAGGTGTTGAAAGAGAGGTCGGCTAGGATTAGAGGGTAGGTAGAAGAAATAATAAAATAATGAAAGGGGTAGGTAGTGTATGAATTAAGAGATGAATGACATGTGTCATGTGTAGAAAAAGATAATGAATTAATCAAATAAATAAAGATTTATTTAATTAATAGAAGAAATAGGATAATTAAATAAATAAAATATTTATTTAATTTTGGAAAGGGATAATTTAAATAAATAAATATATTTATTTAAATAAGAAATAAAGCTAGAAGAAGATAAATGAATTAATTAAATAAATAAAAATTTATTTAATTAATAGAAGAATTAGGCTTAGATAATTAAATAAATAAAATATTTATTTAATTAAACATGACAATTTTAAGTGTCTACATTTTGCCCCTCTTTGAGACAATGCGGCTTGTCGCGTTGTTTCAAAGAAGATAAGATGAACTGATACAGAGTTGCCCCAGAATGGGAATGATATGCCACCTCGAGAGATTGGGTGAAAATGTCTGAAAAGATTGCAGACAATCTCTCGATAAGAAAGAAAGGCTAGAATGGATTGACCGGATAAAGTGACAAAGTCACAGGATGAAGAATACTGACTTAGGAAATGAGGGCGAGGGCTAGGGTAGGCTATAAGATAGACCACGGACAAAAGACATCCTCATTGTCATCCACACCCTTAGAAGATCACAGTGCAGAGCGAGAAAAGAGCAGCAGCAGTCAGCAGTGATGGCTTTCATTCATAGATTTGACCGCGTTCGCCGATTCCAGTGACCAGCAGATGCAGGAGAGCCGGTAAGTACCCGAAAACCTCCTCGTACTTTCACGCATTTCAAGTTTTGTCATAAATGCATGTTTAGGTAGCAATAAATGCACTAGGAATAGGGTAGTTGAAATATGCAAAAATGCGCAACCGCGTCTGTGTTAGTGCCAGGCGCGTCTGTGTCCAACAGGCGTGTCTATGTCGGGTCCAAGCGCGTCTGTGCCTGGGACCGCGTTTGTGCTGAATACGGACGCGTTTGTGAAATGTAGAAGCGTCTGTGCCCTGTAGGGGCGTTTATGTTATGTGGGGACGTCTGTGTTCCCTGGTCACATTTGTGCATGATATAGGCACGTTTGTGTTCAGAAAGTGCGTCCGTGTTGCAGAAGCGTGTTTATGCAGTCTATAAGCGCGTTTAGGAGTTAAAAGCGCGTTTGTATGTCAAAATGCATGGTTTTAGTCTTCTAGGTCAAATCGGCAGTTCTGTGATGAACATACGCTATCGATTGGATAAGCTGCTGAGAGGATACACTCAAGTAGGTCCTCTAGGAAGATTAGGATAGATCAATGCACTTTGTGATGAACAGGGAGCACCAAGATAGGCAGTACTTTGTGATGAACAGGGAGTGCGAATGTGAGTGACACTTTGTGATGAACAGGGAATGTCACACACATAGTACTTTGTGATGAACAGGGAGCACTATTAGGGTAGATAGCAACACTTTGTGATGAACAGTGAGTGTCACTAGGATAGATAGCCATATGCATTTAGATAGCAAGTAGCATTTTGTGATAAACAGTGAATGCCACGATAACTGACATGATTGATTGGTTGACTGCAGGAGTATCTGCCTATGTTGGAGTCACGGGAGAGATTCCCATCGACTCAGAGGTTGTGACCAGAGTTGTCGATTCAGGAGAGGATTGCTGTTGAAGAGATGGGTCTCACACATGTGCTATCTGTGCCTGAGTTTCAGGCAAATATGGGTTTGCTGACTGCACTGACGGAGAGATGGCACTCTGAGACTTGTACGTTTCACTTGCCTATGGGTGAGATGACAGTGACGCTGGAGGACGTCTACAGGATTCTGCATATTCCGATCGATGGAGAGTTGATTTCATATGATCGAGATGGTGACAGCGAGGCACTGAGACAGGTATTCCAGGATCCCAGTTTGGAGATGAGGGCAGGTCACGTGGCATGGGATACCATGACCGCTACAGGTTTAGCTTTGCCAGCTGTTATTGGGGGAGCCATCAGTGGTTACTTGTGTCCGGACAGAGCTACATGGGGATTGGCAGTTGGCTGGGGAGGGGCATTGGAGACGCTGATGATAGAGCACACCAGATATGCATGGGGGCCATGTGTCCTGGCACATTTATACTATGAGCTGCATCAGTTTGTGTACCATGGATCAGTGGGCTTGGGCTGTGGAGTGACTCTCTTACAGGTGTGGGCATATGAGCACCTTCTCATCACACGGCCTATCCACTTCAGAGGCAGAGGGCATGGATGGAGTTTTGTGCATTTGTACGACATGATTACATCATAGCCTTGGATTGGTTGACTGGAGCACTGGAGGCACGTCATAGATGACATTGATATGGTTATCTGGAGGCCGTACCTGGGGTGTGAGGAGTGGGATGACGACGCATTGGAGCTACCCTATGCATTCAGGAGCAGGTATCTGATTGGGTGAATGCCCAATATTCTGGAGAGGCAGCTTGTTGACAGGGTATGCAGACAGTTCGGCAGCATTCAGCGGATACCACGAGGCTCGGGCATGTATGCCCGTACAGTCAGAGATCAGGTACAGTTCGGGCTGCTGTTATCATATGATCAGACCATGACATAGCTGGCAGAGATGATGCCATTACCATGGGACATGTGGCCGGAGGTAGAGGACGCAGGGATGGACGCAAAGTACTCTGTGTATTGGGCAGAGCATCCCTTTCCGAGATTGACAGATCTGGGAGAGCTGTTGGAGGGAGAGGCTAGAGGGGATGATGATGATGAGGGTGGAGGGGATGGAGGCAGGGGTCGATGGAGGCGTAGAGGAGTGGTGGGAGAGAGGCGGGTAGCACCTCGGAGGGAGGTAGGACAGGAGAGAGCAGCTCAGGTGGTGAGAGGTCGGGGTGGATTGCCCCTTCAGGTACCAGCAGCACAGGGTCCTAGACAGGGACCTAGACAGGTGCAGGGACAGGGACAGGTACAGGCACAGGTACCTATTCAGGCACCGAGATAGGTGCAGGCGGAGGCACAGGTACAGGCACGTGCAGAGGAGGAGCCACAGGCAGAGGCTGAGGGCAGAGATCCTGAGGAGGATGAGCTGTTAGAGCTGCGAGAGATCTGCCAGGGCTAGGCAGACGAGATTGAGGATTTGGTGCAGGAGAGGGATCACCTCAGGATCAGGCTCAGGGACACAGAGCGAGAGAGAGACCAGGCCATCCAGAGATATACTGAGGCTGAGGCAGCTCTGAGGGCAGGGAGGCAGGCGGCAGAGGATGCAGGGGCAGGCTACGCAAATGTGCTGCGAGCCGGAGAGGAGATCGCCTACTGGAGGGATCTATACTATGGTGTCGTGCCAGCGGATCAGTGGGCGAGGAGCTTCCATAGATCGTCGCGCACAGCGACGGCTATAGGAGGGAGTCGTAGGAGGCAGGCATCTAGCGGTGGGGTCATGGGTCCTCCACCACCACCAGACAGGCAGGGGGATCCTGGAGCGGGACCATCTAGAGCTCAGACTCCGTCGAGGCCAGGCGGCTCCGAGGGAGGGAGTTCATCATAGCCATAGTGGGCTCCCCATTGTATCAGTATATGTATCATTTTTGTATTGTAGACACCTGCGGGTGATTTTGTAGCCATATGATTTTGACATCATTGTATCATGACACTTTTTGATTATATATGAGAGATGATCCATTTTTGCGGTAGCTATATGCATGTGTACCTTATGTGATGAGATGTTCTTATGTGATACCTGTTTTATGATATGGATGCTTATATGATGCAATGCAATATATTTTTGTTCTTTTATGTTGTATATGTGATGCATGATGCAAATGTGAATGTATGTAATGCAAATGAATATGATAATGCAAATGATAATTTACATAATGAAAATGTGAAATGTGCTAACATGTGTTGTATGCAGGATGTGATGCAATTGTGATATCTATATGTATGTATGAAATGCTTATATGTGGTAATGCAGGTGTAACTATATGAAATGCAAATGTATATGGTGAAAATGGATAACAATAAACAACAATATTGAAAGGCTAAAATGAATCCAACCACTAAACCCTAGCCTAACAATGAGCAAAGATCCACCATAACATATGAAGATTACCTAAGACAATGCAAATAACTCAAAATCACAAAGATTATACCATCACATGTCCAATAGGGTTTTGATCTCCATTCTTCCTATCTCCATTGATCTTGCTTGATATATTTGCTCTCAGATTTTTGTATGCACAAGAGCTCAACAAAGAACGGAATGTGGTTGTAAGTGGAATTGTAGTGTAGCCAAGTACTCCAAAATCAGTCATTAGGATGTGTCATTATACTCAGTCATGTGATAGCGGGCTACGCGGACTCGAGAAGGACAATGGAAGTCAATCAAGAAAGGGGGATGGAAGACAGAAGATATGAATGTGAAAGAGCTTCTTGTGCATTATCATCATTGAGCTTTATTATGGCAGAATAGGTTATGACAATCGAGGCATTTGTTCGGCCCAGAAAGTCATTGTACCCGTTTGCATGGAGATAAGATAGTCACAAACAAGGAATGCCCCAGTTCATACTAGACTCACAGTGTCCTCATATCCTTGGACAAGTCATAGCATTACTAAAAGACAATCGACAGACAGCAAATGCAAATAGGTGACGATACCCCATCCTCGCCTTTCTAGTCAAAGACATCCTGGAGATAGAATCTCTAGTCAAAGACACCCTGGAAAAACTAAAAGACATGTCACCAAAAAGATAAAATCAAAAAAAAACCAAGACTCGACACCAACATCCACTGTAGTCCTCAAGTTTAGTGTCTCTTGTCACTTGTTTAAGTCATGTTTGATTGTCGTCACAATGTTCACTTTCACAAAAAGGATAGATAGCACTGAACCATATGTTGTCTGAGTCTGTTGAAAGATTTGATTTTGTTGAAGTTCCTTGTTGCTGCTGTGTCTCATTTGAAACTGACTAAATCCATGAAACTGATACTTTATTGCGGAGAAGATGGAACTTTATTGCGGATCGGCGATGCAGATGTTGCTTTATTGCGGATTGTGCGCGAATAGACTTGAAGGAAGCTGGAAGAAACTGTACTCCTCGAAACATGTGATGTTCTCAGTTCCACACCCATTACTAGACATAGGATTTGGTCGTAGTCACAGATAGGATCTGATTTATTATGGATGGAAAGGGAGTGAAAAAGGGGGGGGTTACGGATGGCTAACCAATCTTAGGTAGATCAATAACAAGCCATGATGGGAATGAGTAAGTTTATTGTGAGTGAATAGGTTGTGAGTGTGCGCAAAGTAAAAGATGAAAGAGAATCTTGAAGGAGGGAGGAGCAAAGTCTCTATGCATGGCGCTGGTGACCCAGTTTTCACCATGGTACTTGCCCAGGGCGCCACCGAAGTGGTTTTCACCGTTGGACGAAATTATTTCTCTTTACTTTTTCAATTTTTCAATGTTTTTTGTTGTCACAAGGCGCCTGTTTGCCAGGTTTTCACCAAGTAACGATTTTTTTTTGTTTTATAATTTTTTTGTATTTTTGCAATTTTTTGATTTTTTTGTATTTTTGAATTAAGATGCTCTAAAAAGCTATGTGTAGAACCTGCGAAGGTGCATGCTGTTGATAGGATCCTCTAAGGGTTCACCTTCTATAGTTGAGAGCTGATATGCCCCAGATCCATATGCCGCTGTGATAATGTAAGGACCAAGCCAGTTGGGTTCAAACTTGCCTTTCTTATCTCTATCTTGTTGATTCTTGGGGTTCTCTCTGAGGACTAAGTCACCTACCTCAAATGTGCGAGGCTTGACCTTGTGATTGTAACTGCGACTCATTCTTTGTTGGTAAGCCTTGAGATGATTAAAAGCAGTGTATCGTCGTTCCTCCAGCAGTTCTAGTTCTTGTAAGCGAGAGACCCTGTAGTCTTCATCGTTGATTATGTTTCTTAAGGAGACTCGTAAAGAAGGTAACTCGACCTCAATAGGCAAGATGGATTCAGAGCCGTAGACAAGTGAGTAAGGTGTAGCTCCTGTAGGTGTGCGGACACTGGTACGATAGGCCCAAAGTGCGGGATTGAGTTGGACATGCCAGTTACGGCCAGCGTCGTCGACTATCTTTTTGAGGATTTTAAGAATTGTTTTGTTAGACGCCTCAGCTTGGCCATTACCTTGGGGGTAATATGGTGTGGAGAAACGATGGGAGATATGGAAGCTCTCACAGAGTTCACGAACATCCTGATTTTTGAAAGGACGCCCGTTATCAGTAATAATGGAAGTAGGAATCCCGTATCGGCAAATGATGTAGTTCAGGATGAAAGTAGCGATTTGTTTCCCAGTAACTTGTGTGAGAGGCACGGCTTCAATCCACTTTGTGAAATACTCCGTGGCTGTGATAATGAATTTATGACCATTGGAAGAAGGAGGATGAATCTTGCCTATGAGATCGAGTCCCCACTGACAAAAGGGCCAAGGAGATGCAAGTGGTTGTAGTTCTTGTGCTGGTGCATGTATGAGGTCTCCATGAATTTGACACTGCTTATATTTCTTGACAAACTGATATGCATCTTTTTCCATAGTAGGCCAGTAGTATCCAGTCCTGATGAGTTTCTTGGCCAAGGTAGGACCACTAGTATGCGGACCACATATCCCTTCGTGCACTTCTTGTAATGCAATCTGAGCTTCGTCACTCTCTAAACATCTAAGAAGGGTGCCATCTAGACCTCGTCGGTATAGGATATCTGCTAGGATAACGTATCGAGAGGATTGGCGAATGAAAGTGCGGCATTGATTATTGGATAGATCAGGAGGTAAGATATTGTCACGAAGGTATGTGAATATGGAGCCATATAGCTGGGATTCAGGACCAACAACACATATCATTTCCGTAGGAGTGATCTCATATGAAGGAATCAGCAAGTTGTCTACTAGGAACTCATAGCAGTTCTCATTTTGCGGTAGATCAATGAGCGAAGCAATTGTAGCCATGGCATCTGCAGCACGATTCTGTTCTTGGTATCTGCTCAAACTCTATCTTTGTGAAGTGTTGTTTTAAATCATCGACCAATTGTTTGTAAGTCATTAGCTTTTCATCTTTTGTTTGATAATCATCAGTTGCTTGACGGATGACCAGTTGAGAATCTCCAAAAACACGAAGCTCTTGGATCTTCCACTGAACTGCAATCCTTAACCCAGTTGTTAATGCCTCATATTCCGCTATATTGTTGGTGCAAGGAAATGATAAGCGATATGACTTTGGTATAGAATCGCCTTGGGGAGTTATAAAGAGTATACCCACTCCTGCCCCATGCTGTGTGTATGAGCCGTCAAAGTATAGTTGCCATGGCTTCACAGGTGATATTGTTAGAATGGATTCATCTAGAAATTCTGACTATAGAGGAACATCATCTATCATGGGAGCATCTGCCAATTGATCTGCAATTGCTTGTCCTTTTATAGCTTTTATGTCCACGTATTCAATGTCAAATTCACTCAAAATCATTACCCACTTGGCCAGCCGCCCAGTAAGTGTAGCTTTGTTGAGAAGATATTTTAGTGGATCAATTCTGGCAATCAACTTAGTCTTGTGAGTGAGCATATAATGTCGTAACTTCTGTGAAGCAAAGACCATAGCGAGACATGCACGCTCAATTGGTGTATAGTTTAGCTCATATCCCACCAATGTGCGATTGATATAGTAGACTGCTTTTTCCTTGCCGTCAGGTATTTGTTGTGCTAGGAGTGCCCCCAGTGCTGTTGGAGTAGCTGATATGTAAAGTAGCAATGGTTGATCTGGAATTGGTGGCATCAAAACTGGTGGGTTCAAAAGATAGTCTTTGAGTGCCTGAAAAGCCTGTTGATAGTTCTCATCCCATTTGAACTTGATGTTTTTGTGTAGCAGGTGCTGGAAAGGCTTACACTTATCTGCAAGTTGTGCTATGAATCTTCATATGGACTGGAGTCTCCCTTGTAAAGATCGAAGTTGACTAATATTCTTGGGTGGCGGCATGTCCAAGATAGCCTTGACTTTTGCTGGATCTGCTTCTATTCCTCTTTTAGACACAATGAATCCTAGGAGCTTCCCGGAGGTTACTCCAAAGACACATTTCTTCGGGTTTAGTCTTACCTTGTATTTTTCTAGCCGATCAAAGAAAACTGAAAGTATGTCCAAGTGTGTATCTCTGTCTATTGATTTTCCCAAAAAATCATCAACATAATCTTCCACGGTTATGTGCATGAGATCATGAAAGATAGTAGTCATGGCTCGTTGATACGTGGCACCTGTATTTTTCAGCCCAAAGGGCATGACATTCCAGCAAAAGGTTCCCCATGGACAAGTAAATGATGTTTTATGTTGATCTTTGGGTGCTATCCTGATTTGATTATATCCAGAAAATCCATCCATTAAGGATAACATCTCATGGTCTGCTGTGAGATCAACGATCAAGTCAATGTTTGGTAATGGGAAATCATCCTTTGGACAAGCCTTGTTGATATCTCTGAAGTCTGTATATATTCGGATGCTGCGATCAGGTTTGCTAACAGTACTAAGTTGGAAATCCATTCAGGATAATCAATGGGGCGTATGAATCCGACATCCAGTAATTTCTCCAGCTCTGCCTTGACTAATAATGCCACTTGTGGATGCATTTTCCTCAATTTCTGTTTTACTGGTTTCGCCCCCGGCTTGACTGTCAAATGATGCATTACTAAATCCGGGTCTAGCCTAGGCATATCAGTGTAAGACCATGCGAAGTTGACTTGTCGTTCCTTAAAGAAGCTTATGAATTTTGCTCTCTCGGCCTCTGTCAATGATTGACCCAAAAATATGTTGTGTGGAACCTCTGCTGTACCAATGTTTGTCTTTATAGTCTCTTCTACCAACATGGATGATTTTTCCTCGTATGATGCTGGGAGAATGTCGAGCCTTCCATCTTCGGGCGCCTCAGAGAGGTTTTCACCCTCAGATACGTCCTTTCTTTTTACTTTTTTAGAGTCAGATAGCGCCACAGTGTGGTTTTCGCCATAAGACCCTTGTTTTGTTTTTATTTTCATATTTTTGCGACTAGAAGGCCCGACACCCTCACCAAAGTATGCCATGTTATTAAGCTCTATGGCATATCCTGCTTTGTGGTCCCCAGGGGGAAGATCATCTCGAATGCCAAGATAATCGACAATAGCTTTGTCATTTTGAAATGTATCAAACTGTGCTGGTCCCTCATGATCCCAGTCAATGAGTTGGGGGTGGACAAGGGGAAGGTCTTTAGTGTTTTTAGAGTCCGCAAGGCTAATAGTGAAGATGTGGTTATATTCAGGTATGTCAAGATAGTCATCGAGGTCATCAATGGCACTCTCCTCATCAGTTTCGATCGTGAGCGAGTCCAAATTATCATCACTAGTAGCACCCTCAGAGACAGGTGTCCTCATCCTATGTGATCTTGACCTAGGGCCTTGAAACGAAGCTTGTGCGGGATCCTTATGGGTTGGTTCTTGGCCAAATCTGAATTTTTTGTAAAATTCTTCCTCCTCTGTAGGTTCATCTGGCTCTCTCAATGTCTCGTTGAGCTCATAGTCACTGGAGGACTTGTCTGAACCCCATTCCCACTCGTTGGAGTCTGTAGAATAGTCATCCTCTTGTGGAACTTCGGCCACTTTGATTCACCATACCTCTTTTGTTCCTTTATTGTGTAGTCTGGGATTTAGAAAACCAAGCCCCTTGGAGCGTTCCCTTCTTGTAGTTAGCTCAGGTTGTAAGGGCTCCATGACACCTTCTTTGCGTAGCCCGAGAGGGCTTTTTCCATCATACCCGAATCTTTGTAGAATTTTGAAGCCTTTGCCATAGTTCTCACAGGGTATAATAATCTGATCAGGTGTGTCCTCTTCAATGTCCTTATAGAGCATTTTATATAAATTTTCTTCCTCTAGTTCACCCCATTTTTGAAAGATGGTAGGATCCCATTTGAGTATCATGATGGAGATTTGCTTGTTAGGATGTGGCCTCCCATATTCCTTGGGAGAGGTCATGACTTGTCGTAAAAACATTGTTTGATTCAGAGTGTATTCTCCCATGCCTTTGTCTTGAAACTTGGCTCTAAGTTCACCTTGTTTGGATGTCGAGGGCTTTAATGACTCAGGATCAATATACGCCGAAGAAGGAGTAGCCTCATGATTGCTGGGAATGATAGTCTCAGTATGTGATCTCAAGTTATTACAATATATGAATGGATTTGGATCACCATTGACCGTTACCTCGACTCCATTATGAGGAAACTTAATGCACTGATGGTATGTTGATGGGACTGACCTCATTTCATGAATCCATGGACGTCCTAGCAATATGTTATACGTGAGATCTAGATCTAGGACTTGACAAACCACATCCTTTGTGACTAGCCCTATTCTTAGTGGTAAGGTGACTGTGCCCTTGGACGAGCGCTCTTCATCATCATAAGCTTTGATGGTGATTTGGTTTGTAGAATTCACAGCCTTGTCAGAATATCCCAATTGTCTTATGGTGCTCAATGTACAAATATTAAGACCTGCTCCTCCATCTATCAGGACTCGTTTTATTCGGTGTTTATGTATGGAGGCTTCAACGTGTAGAGGTGCATTATGGGGCTGACTTATGGAGGCGTCATCGGCTTTTGTGAATGTGAGGGAGTGTGGAACGGATAGGTATCCCACCATGGCTTGAAACTGGTCCACGTTCAGATCAGTAGGGACAGCAGTATCTCTCAAGATTTTGTCAAGGATGGCTTTATGTGCAAGAGATATACGTAGAAGCTCAAGAATAGAGATGAGTGCGGGTGTTTTCCCTAGTTGTTCTACAAGGTCATACTCAGGCTTGGTTGATGAAGGATTGGTATTCTTAGTGGAGGTACCTGGCAATGTGATCTTACCTCGACGGGTCGTAACATGGCATTCAGAGGTAGATTCAGATGAAGATCCCACACCTTTTAGGACAATTTTGGGTCTTTGAGAAGGATTCTCAGGATTTTTGTTTTTGATAGTAATGGTAGAGATATGATTGTCCATTGAGATGTGATTGATAGTAGAATCATAATTGTAAGGTGCTCTAGTGTAATTGGCTTGATCATCTGTGACTTTGCCTTTTCCTTTGTCATGTTTTGGGAATGGTTCCTTAAACATCTCATGCTCTTGGTTAGATGAATGTCCCTCAATCTCAATATCGCCTCTGTCAATGAGATCTTGCACAATGTTTTTCAATCGATGGCAATTACTTGTCTTATGACCCTTGCTCTTATGAAATTCGCAAAACTCATCATCATTCAACCAATTCGGTTTGACCTTTGGTTCATATGGAGGAAAGTTTGGAACTGTAATCACTTTGTTTGCTACAAGCTTTTTGAATACTGATTCAAGTGGTTCTCCCAATGGAGTGTACTTCCTTCATGGTTTAGAAGTTGTTTGATTGTTCACTTGATTGTTGGTAGAACTTGATCCAGAAAAGATGAACTTTGGTCTCACCGTATTAGCATCAACAACACCATCATTAACTGTGTTTTTGTTCTTGTTCCAAAATTTTGGTTTGTCCTTTCCTTTGAAGTCCTCTTTGTTTTCTTTGAATAGTTTGATAACTCCTTGTTCAATTAAGACCTTTTCTGTTGCTAGGCCCTTTTCAATGACATCCTTGAATGTAGACAAACAAGCTTTTCTGAGATCATAGCCAATAGCCTTATTAACGTTTTGTGTGAACATCTCCACCATTTGTTTCTGCGGGATTTCACAAGAGCATCTGCTAGCTAGGTTTCTCCATCTCTGTAAAAATGTTGCGAAAGATTCTCCTTCTTTTTGTTTCGTATTGCACGAGGTAGTAACTGAGACATCTGTTTCAATGTTGTAAGAGAAATGCTGAATGAACGCCTCTGCTAAGTCGCCCCATGACTTAATACCGGGAGGTAATTGAGAAAACCATTCCATAGCTTGGTCGCCTAAGCTCTGTGGGAACAATCTCATTAAGTATGTTTCTTGTGTCGCTACCTCAATGCAAGCTGTGAAGAATTGTCTTATGTGTGCCTTGGGGTCTCCTCTCCCTCTATATTTGTCAAATTTTCGTGTCACAAAGTGTGGAGGAAATGGAGGCATTGGAATGCTCTTATCGAAGGGATAAGGGCATATATCTCTCATAGTGTATGTAGGTTTTGATGTACTCATGTCCTCCACTTTCTTTTGTAGATCTCTAATTTGTTGCTCCAAATTATTCTTGGGAGGAGATTGATTTCTTGTTGCATACCCCATGTTTGAAACACCCATTTGAGGAGGAGCTTGGTGCATGTACGGATGATACTGATCATAGACATGTCCATATGGAGGTCTATATTGTTGCGACATATATGGAGCACTTGGCATAACTTCTTGTTGAGGGACCCCATATCTATTTTGTGTATATAAACCATATTCAATAGGCCTTTCATTTTCCATTGTGTTGCCCCCAATTTTGACATGAGGTCTCCTTGTGTCAAAATTTTGAGGAAGTCCTTGAGTATCCACTTGTCTTGATTGACCCATATCTTGAGCATGTGTTTGAGCATAAGGCCTCCATGATGGTCTTTGAGTGTAAGTATCATATGTTTGAGTTTGTGTATGTGGGATTGCTAGTTTTTGAAGCAAAACTGATGGTGACTCCGGCATCATATTCGGTCCTCTATTTCCTCCACTATTTGGTCTCCTTTGATCCATGTTAGGTTGAGTTTGTTGTGAAGGTCGACTTTCCATAAGTTGAGATAAGTCAAAATCATGTGGTATTTTAGCTCCACTTTGTGCCATCATGTTTAAAAAGTATTGACGATCTCTCCTCATTATCTCTTCAATCAATCTATTGAATTGAGGATCCATTATGGATTCTTGTATGTCTGCTGATAATATTGAAGAATTGTCCACAGTATCATTGTGTGTAGCATTGTTTATAGTGTTTGTGCTCTCCACATTTGGATTGTGTCTATAAACATTCATGTCTGGTAATGTAGTGTGCTCAAGATTGTAGAATAGATCATTGTCATACTCATAAGAACTCATGTTAACGGATTCTTGAGCTTCTTTAGCTATTCTCCTAGATTTTTGAAGGCGGGTTTCAACCATGAACTAGGTGTTTAACCAATATGTAAGAAACTAGATGAAAAGTGAAAAGGTATGGAAGACCAAGAGTTGTATGAAGTGTAAATGAATCTTGAGGTGTACTTGCAATGTCCAAAGTGTAAGACCAAGTATGTAAGTAGTAGAGTAGGTGTGACTTCCAAAGAGAGGATAGTTTCTCTTGATGAGGTAAGCTGACCTTGACTCTAAGTAAGACCAAATGAGACCCAAAGGTAAGAAACCTTGATGAGGGACCACTTAGCAAAGTGTAGTAGTATGTAGTGTGTTGAAAGAGTATAGTGAGGACAAGCAAGTGACCTTTTTGACTCAAGTTTAGACAAGTATGAATGTAAAATGAGATGTGAAGCAATGATGGACTGTATGAAACCTTAGAACAGGCTGAATGCTAGATGTAACCTGAAGAGACAACCTAAGAAGCTCAAGTATGCCGAAACTGATTTTCTCTATTTGCTGGACTGTTAAAGTTTTTCAAATCCTGACACAGACGCCTCTGTATACTTCACAGATGCGGTTCCAAGACACAGACGCTACTCTGTTTGACGCAAACACTGTTAAAAACACAGATGCTATTCTGTACTTCACAGATGCGCTTATCCGACGCAGACACGGTTTGAACAGACACAGACGCATTTCTGTAACCTTAGTGCAATTTTTCCTATCTGTGAAGTTGTTTCGTTGTGACCAAATCTGATTGTTCGACTATTTTTCGTGACAAGAGGACACAATGTTGATGACTCAATGTTTGCAAACTGTTTAGACTCCAAAAAAGTGTGTTGTTGATGTAAAAAGTTTTTGCATACACTTGAAGACACAAAAGACACAATGTTTTGCTGTTTTGTCTTGAATGTTTGAGTGTTTAGCATAAGACAAGCACAAATCTTAGGGCTGGCCAAGACAATAGTTGTTGATCCCACATAGGGTTTTACCCCCAAGGCTATGCTATTCAGAGTTGATACTTAGATGCTTGACCTCACTGGCTCCACCCTCGGCACTCACTTCTCGGGTCAGCCAAGCATCAGTCCCCATGAAAACTCCCCATGGTGAACTTTGTATCTCTACTAAGAACCGTATGTGTGTGGGCCGCTACCAGAGGTCCGACCTCCTGCCTCAACAACTAGAAGGATTTGGGCTTCTAAAACAAAGAGGTGCTAGTAAGGGCATCCGCTCGTGTGGCCATACATGTGGCACTTTCAGCTCTGTAAATACAGAAGGCTCCCAGTCGGTAGGGGTTACGCCCTACAAATGATCAAATAAATTTGATCAAACGGGTTTATGGGGAGACATAGTGTCGGTATGAACTAATCAGCACACGTTATTCATAGTTTTCACCATGAATACATTTGATTATAGTGGTTTGGATGAGGTGGGTTTTCCTCACTACCACTTGGGTCGTTCTCTTCTCACTAGTAGTCCTAATGACCACACGGGAAGACAGGCCCTCTAAAGATTAAACAAAAAGAGCCTATTGCTCAAGACACAAAAGACAATGATTCAATTTTAGTGCACCAATGGAAGTGTTTGCTAATCTATGAAAACAAGGCACACAATAAAATTACAAAACCCCAGCTAAGGCCCTGCAACAAAATTGTTAGTAGTTTGGGTTGTTTCAAATGATAACCCCTTCCTGCAAGCACACAAGTTAGGTAAATTTTAGAAAACCCAAAAAGAATTTGTGAAAAGGGGCCTTCAACAAAACGTTTTTGCCTCAAAAGGAAGCTGCACAAAACCAGGTTAGCTAGATCTGCAAGAGTTAGCCGAAAATAAACCAGATCTGAAACCCTAAGTACAAAATCCGAAAACCCGAATCAAAGAAAATTGAAAAATTTACAAAACAGAATGTACAGACACCTCTATACCAGACACAGATGTGTCTGTATGACACAGACGCAGTTCTATAGTTTACAGACGCGATCAGAGGTCACAGACGCTTATTTCGAATGCAGACGCAATAATATCAGGCACAGACGCGGTTCGGAATCACAGACGCACCTTTCGAAAACCTGCAAAAATAAAAATTAACAGAAACACAGACGCGATTCCTGATGTCTCAGACGCTTCTGAAACACAAAAACGCGATCCAAACACTTGCAGACGCGGAAAAAACCAAAAAATGTTGTCGAAATTATCCGATCTGCAACTTAAAAAATGCAAAATCTGCAACAAAAATGTTAAATGCAAAGGGACAAGGGTCCCACCGGGCGTGCCAAAATGTTTATGGTGAAAATGGATAACAATAAACAACAATATTGAAAGGCTAAAATGAATCCAACCACTAAACCCTAGCCTAACAATGAACAAAGATCCACCATAACATATGAAGATTACCTAAGACAATGCAAATAACTCAAAATCACAAAGATTATACCATCACATGTCCAATAGGGTTTTGATCTCCATTCTTCCTATCTCCATTGATCTTGCTTGATATATTTGCTCTCAGATTTTTGTATGCACAAGAGCTCAACAAAGAACGGAATGTGGTTGTAAGTGGAATTGTAGTGTAGCCAAGTACTCCAAAATCAGTCATTAGGATGTGTCATTAGGGTTAGACAATGAAGAAAGCATCTCCTTAAATAGAAGACACAATATGAAATGAAGGGTTAAGATTGAGAGGTGTTGAAAGAGAGGTCGGCTAGGATTAGAGGGTAGGTAGAAGAAATAATAAAATAATGAAAGGGGTAGGTAGTGTATGAATTAAGAGATGAATGACATGTGTCATGTGTAGAAAAAGATAATGAATTAATCAAATAAATAAAGATTTATTTAATTAATAGAAGAAATAGGATAATTAAATAAATAAAATATTTATTTAATTTCGGAAAGGGATAATTTAAATAAATAAATGTATTTATTTAAATAAGAAATAAAGCTAGAAGAGGATAAATGAATTAATTAAATAAATAAAAATTTATTTAATTAATAGAAGAATTAGGCTTAGATAATTAAATAAATAAAATATTTATTTAATTAAACATGACAATTTTAAGTGTCTACAAGGATATACATTTTAGCACATATAGGGTATAAGATTGATGGTATGGGGTTGAGGGTATTGGTTGTATTAATACTTCCCTCTCTCCCCCCCTCTCTCTCTCACCTCTCTCTCTCACCTCTCTCTCCCCTCTCTAGGGTTCTCCCTCCCTTTCTTCATCTCTCCCTCTCCATCCCCCTCTCTCCTTGCCCTCATATATGTCTCCCTACCCCACTCTCTCTTATTATCTCTCTCTCTCTTTATTGTCTAGATCATCACCTCTCCCTCCCTACCTCCCTCTGTACTCTTTAGGTTTCTCCCATTCTCCCTCTCTTCAACTCTACTTCTCCATCTTTGTATCATTTCCCACCTCTCTTTATCCCCTTCTATCTATCTCATCACTCTCTCTCCACATTTAGGTCTCTCACCTCTCTCTCCCCCTATAGGTATCTAACTCACCCCCTTACCCATCTCCCTTTATGAACTCTCTCTCTCTCTCTCTCTCTCTCTCTCTCTCTCTCTCTCTCTCTCTCTCTCTCTCCCCTCCTTCCCTAGGTCCCTCACTCCTTCCATATCTTCCTCTCCCTTCATCCCTTCTCACTCTCTCTCTCAAGGGTATATATAAATTCTTTGGGGTATTAGTTTTAGGGAATAGGGTGGAGGGAGTGAAAAATGTAGGGAAGGAAATAGAGAGGTGAAGGAAGAGAGAGAAGAGAATAAGAGAGTTCATAAAGGGAGATTAGTAAGGGGGGGGAGAGAACTAGAGAGTGTACATATAGAGAGGTGAGAGACCTATAGAGAGAGAGAGGGATGGGGAGAGATGGGTGAGATAGATAAAGGGGGATAGAAGAGTAGAGATGATAACTTAGAGAGGAGAGAGGTAGATAGGCGAGGGAGAAAGAGAAGAAAGTGATAGATAATTTCAAGAAGAGGGAGAGTGAGAGGGGTAAGGAGGTAGAGAGAGAGGTGGTGAGGGAGATAAATAACTAAAGAAGGGAGAGATATAGAGGTGAGATACCTAGATATTCAGGAGAGAGAGGTGGGTAAGTAGATAGGGATGCAAAGGTAGAGAAGTAAATAGGGAGGGAGGGATAGAGAGACTTACAGAGAGGGAGAGAGACAAAGGGTGGGATGGAAGGGTAGTGATCAAGAGAATGGAGAGATATGGGGAGAGAAATAATAAGAGGGAGAGTAAAGAAGATAGAAGGAGGGATGCAAGAATAGAGATCAGCATTTTTTTTTGTGATTATTTTATTAGCACACTTTATAAGCAATATAATTCTATATAGTTGTACCACCTACATTATCTTGTACTTACACAACAAATTTCTTTTTCAAAAAATTAGGTTTTCTAAAAAAAATCGCAATAGTCATTTTTTATTAAAAAAAATCATTGAATTAAATGTGGGATTAATTTTTAATTAAAGGGGAATTTTTTTTAATAGGAAAAGGTCAAAGGACCCTTTGTACCAGCGTATCAAACCTTGCAGCAACTAACATTAGTGATAACACACTATTTTTAATGAATTTTTTGGTGGTGCCCCAAGAATAGTGAACCCCTAAATTTAGTGGACCTTTTTTAAGTAAAAGAAATGTGTGTTTTTTCCCCATAGCTTTTTCATATGGAGTTGAAATCAAGAAAATAAGATATCATTAGCAAGTTGGTTCTAGTGAAAATCTTATTTTATAAGTCTTTTAATCAGATTATGCACCAATTTTTTCATACCAAGCCTCTAAAGTCAACCTTAAATTTCATTCTTTTGGGGCCATATCTTGTACATTCATACTCCATTTTTAAACTTCCAAATATCATTAGAAACCTCTCAAATTCCTCTATCCATTTATTAGGTCTATTTTTTATAATGTACTCTAGGTACATTTTATTGAGATTTTTGTGTTTTCACTATATGCTCAATTACTTAAATTTTTTGGTACTTTGGATAGATTTGTTTGTTGGAAAGGGTTGCATTTTATGTGCTTTAAATTTGCTAAGATTATTGGGTTCTAATGATTTCATTTGAGGAGGTATCATGGGTTTTTTTGTTCATCATTCAGTTGTTCACTTGGCTAAGGGCAATTATGAGTCTTGGTGACGTTGCATCTTGACACATTTCAAGTGGTTGGATATGTTTCCTTATTTGTATGGACTCATACCTGAACCATCAAATTTAGGAGGTAAATCATCTTGGGTTAATCTCACAAACCATGTTGTAGGTATAATATGTTCTAATGTTGATTATGACACTGATGCAAAGCATCCATACATCCAATCAACTAAGGGAGATATTTCTCCCAACTCACCTATCCAATTAGGTGACAACCCTTCACTAGCTCATAAAACCCCTCACAATGATATTAAGCACTCATAAGGTTTCCATACCCCAAAGGTACACCCATGATCATCAACTCTCATCCAACCGTTGACATACATTCAAGTAGGGTAAAGCAACATGACTAAACCCTATTCCAAATTCTCCAACATTTAATCACCCCACACCCCCCTTTTGTAACCACTCACTCAATATCATTCCCCCATTAGGAATCCCTATCTCAACTAATACCCAACTCTCAACATGTAATAGAAACCCAGAAGCAAATTAGGAAAAACACTCTATGTGCAAGGATAGTCATGGATTCATGGTTAATTCCTCACTCATAAGTCTTCAAACAATAAAAATTATGATGAAGGTCTTCTCTAATTTCCTCTTTGTCACCAAAATCAACACTAACTCCCTTCCTAACCTTACAAAGTGTAGGGACTCAATTTACTATCATACTGTGACAATCACAACACTTTCCTTAGGACAGTCCTTTCATTTCACTGTTGGTTTATTTCTTGGCCTTGCCACTCCTTGGAAAATTGTTGGGACACTTTTCCACACCCCTCACTACCTTCCACTAGTCCTCCAAAACCCTCTTTGCACCGGATCACCTCAAAACACCAACAACATGCTGGTATTCACAATCTGAGACATAACATCAGACTTTATGTCCTTTCTAACACGTATCAACTACTTCATGGGACCCTGCATGGAGTTTATAAAAAAAAAAATGATTTAAAGGGTCATTCCACACTTTTTCATGGATTTATCAATGTGGAAATGACCCCAAACATATTTATGACTATGATGGGTTACCCTAGGCTAGGGTTTTGATAGTTTTTATTAAATTTTCTATAACTTTTACAAATTAGAATGGAACTCAATGAAATAAAAAGTAAACTATAGAGGATTCATCCCAATAATATATAAAATTTATTTTTAACTCCAATTAATTTATTAAAGAAATGAAAAATTCAAAATAGCAGACTATTTTTTAGAAAATTCAATGAAATTGCAGGGTAAACTTAGAAAAATTATTGAAAATGCTTCACTGCATTGCCCAACCGACCTATGGGTTGATGGGAAAGAGGTATTTATATATCCTTCCTCCCCCAACATTTATAACCAACTTTTTAACT
Source organism: Cryptomeria japonica (assembly GCF_030272615.1). NCBI lineage: Eukaryota > Viridiplantae > Streptophyta > Pinopsida > Cupressales > Cupressaceae > Cryptomeria > Cryptomeria japonica. The sequence goes on along the minus strand of NC_081412.1, from coordinate 237,767,977 downwards.
TATTTTACCAAATAACACCTGATTACCCACATAATGCAAAAAGTTGCTTTGACAATTTTTTTGGCAACATTGACAATTTTGCCTAGAATATGTCATAAAATCAACCTAAGACCACTATAACTCAAAAATGATAGAAATAGGTTTAAATAGGTCTATAGGACCTTTACACATCATTAAACACCACCTTTGACCCATTGAGACATGTTTGCAACATAGTGAAAATTTTGACAATCGTTGTCAATATGAACCTAATAAGATTCAACATAAAACTTAATGGTCTCAATGACCTTTATTACATCAAAGATGGTCTTATAAGATCTTATTCATGATAAAAACTTTTAACTATTACCAAATTTCCCTCATGGTGGCCATCTTGTGCTAGGTGCTCTTGCACCAGACACTATGTGTGCTATATCGGACCTTGAGTGTCCTCATGCACTTTAAACTTGCCTTTAGGAGATATTTGGAGACCCTCATATGTCTCCATTTATAAAGGATCCTATATATGAGTTTCTTCTCCCCCTTGCACATGCAAATTCCATGTCCTCTGGTGATGATATTATAGAGGAGCTTGAGTTTATTAGAGGTCGTGCATGTTCCAATGGATCAAAGGCCTATCTTCATGTTCCTACTCCTCACATTGATCTCATCTCAATCATCTTCATCTTCCTTTATTCCTAATAAGATTGGTGTTGGCTCATACATAACCCCCATTGACTTAGTGCAATAGGACATTGTTCTTCTAAACATAACTATTTGGGATTCATATCTTACAAACATATCATCCTTTCTTGTGGAGTCTCATATTTTAGATCTAGAGGACTATTTTGAGGACATCCATCTCCTCTTGTTTATAGTCGCATCAGTGTTGTCATCTCATCTTTGTTACCCGTGGATCTTGTTCTTCATCAATTTTTTTTAGTCTCGATTTTTCACCTCCTATCTTGATTGGGCATGTACCTGATAGGTTTATGGGATCATCATCTATCATGAGCATAGTATCATTTCAAAAAAAATTTATTGGCACATACAATTTGGATTTGGATTCCTATATCTTCTAGCTAATGGGAGTGGCTTCTTCTATCTCTAGTGGATTGGTTTCTTCTAAAGGGGAGGCATGTTTTTTGCAAGAAGTGGATCATCTTCTGTCTTCAGGCATTCATCATTAGCACACAATCTACTTCTATTTTGGGGGAGTTCTTATCGTCATCCTCTCTATTATGTGGGGGGATATTTATTGTACTTTTGTGATCAATTTTGTACTTGAGGGGCCACTTGGATTCCTTCATCTTAGTCATATGTAGTACCTTTTGTATTGCATTGCATCTCTCATTTTTGGAGAGGGTTTTTTTCCCATGTGGTTTTTCTCCTTTTCTCCATTTAGAGAGACCTCATTGGTGTGAGTTTCATTTTTCTACATTTATTTGTAAATGGGTATCTAATCAGGGTTTAGTTATCGAGACTCATTCATGCATGCATTTTGCATTCATATTAGCTCTTTATATTATCCCTAAGTTAATCTGAATAGGGGATGTTGGAGTAATTTTAGGACAATTTTCTAATTATTTATTAATTAGGTCATTTAATTTCTTTTTCACTTAAGCTAAACTTAGGTTCTTTATTTTATCTATGTGCTATGTTTTTTTAGTCTAAGTTCACTTAGAGGCACCTCTAGTTAGTTTTTGGGATTGTAGTTGAGCTTAATTTAGCTCCTAGTTTGCATTGCTTCTTCTAATTTTAGGATTGAGGAATCTCCTTCTTTCTATAAATCAATTCATTCATTCATTATAATTGTGCCTCCAATATCATACCTTCAATATTGAATCTTCAATTCTTTTTTGCAATAATACAAAATTCTCTATTTGTTATAGAGAATACAATATTTACTTGATCTCTTTTGGGTAATATAGGTATTTTTCTTGTAAATGATTCTTCGCTCTTATGGTTGATCATCAACTTCTACATGGTATCAAAGTGAAACCTTAGCTCCTACAATAGTGGCTCGATATTCATTATCTTCTTGAGAAACAAATAGACTTCGATCACTTTGGTATGATGCTCCATAATTGAAACCTTGAAGTTACGTAGGAATGGATGTCATATAACTATCACTTCTTGGTTAATAAAATGAATGATATCGGATAGGCTAAGAATACCAACTCCCATCCAAGCCACCACTAACACCACATCTAAATCCCCTAGGAAATTTGAATTCACCAAAGATTGATCCAACACCAACACCCTCCCATTTATCTCTCCCAAGTCCAATAGGAAATCCACAAACCTTGATGAGATGTCAATGTTAACCTAATGGTATTCCTCCACTAACAAAAATTATGCACTCAAAACTACTTTTTTGGCTTCCAACATCAAGTCATTCAATGCAAGAAAAACTATGCATCACCCCGCATCACATCATCACGCAGCATGGAAATACCCCAAGTGGAGAAGACATGCAATGGACGTATCCTGCATGGTAGTGTACCTTGCGGAAACAAGCACACGCATGTAACATCCTGCATAGCGACGTATCTATAAGGATACTCGTCGTAAGCCAGAGGTATATATGACTAAGGTCCACCCACATGTCCACCAACACATACTAACTAGCAGCTCATGTGGATAAACCTACCTTTCATGAAGAATCACTATCAAAATGCTCAAATAAAGGAGATGAATAGGTTGTCACACATAAACCTATACATAGATTCATCAAAGAGAAAGTATTGAGTACACCTTTGATACAGTTTTATTATATAACCATATCATTCCACAAAATAGAGAAGCTAAAGTCGCTTCGTGCCGACATTACTCGTACGTCGATCCATACTTTTCAAGGAATGGTGACTTCAAATACTACCCCTTAACATACTGAATTACCCACAACTCAAGGTTTGGTACTCAATAGGGAAACAAATAAGCAACATCACATAAATAGTATGGTTCCCATACTCATAAGCAACATATCCTCCATGGTTGATTACTTCACCAACCCATGGGCACATATAATAAGCACTGGTTTCTTATAATACACACGAATACACCAGTACTAGTTTAGTCACATTTACGGGGAGTACCTTTCAGTACACTATCATCTACTCAAGGAAGATTTAAATTATGCTTCCCACATGGATAACTGAATAGAGTTTATTCTAGATACAAGTACTGAAATTATTAATAATTCACAATTACATAAGGAAATAACATCATTCCTATATCTTTCTCGGATTTCACTAAGCATTCATAACTAAATTACTAACTATGCAAATTCTTTTCCAAAGAGGATTTTCATCTTTCAATATGAAGCCAAAATGCAATAGTACAATTTCACATGTTTTATAAACATTCTATTTAAATCAATGCATTCTTCGTAGCATTTCTAAAAACCCTATAATCTAGGCAAAGAGAAGGAAAAGAGAGTTTGATAATCCAACAATTTCCTACAAAGACACAAGATCAACAAGATCACGCTATATACTAAAATTTCTCACTATAAGCCTATCATTTTAATTGCACGGTTTTCATTTCACTACCATTTTTAGAAGAATTCCAATTGGACTACATGACATCTCCAATTATTATGGTTGCAACAAGAGGTTCTAGTTTTCCAAACAACAAAGATCAAAATGGACAATCTTTTCGATAATACCAGACCTCTTGCGAACACTCACTACTTTAATACAATACAGACACATATCATAATTGCAACCTATCATTGAAAATCAAATTACGATCAGAAGGTAAGCAAGGAGCTATCAACAAAATAATACATATCAATGCCTGCACATCAAACAGGCTTTTCATTTGTACTTTCCAAGCATATAATAATACAATTACACATATCCAAAGGCAAGTTCAATGGAGCATTTGCTAAAATAGATTCTTAATCAAACTGATTTAATGCAACACATAAAACAATCTTTCGTGGAACACATTATTACACTCTTGAAGCTACTTTAACATGTTCCCTTTAATGCTTCTTTTACAAACAAAGCAGTTTCACATAACAACTATTTGCATATTGATGCACATTACTTAAGATAGAATTTAACTATGTTACTCCTACATTACACATGGAGAATTCTTTAATGTAAACATACAATTTCCTCCCAATAACCAATATTACTTTCAACCCGAAGCCCTTTTATAATCTAAAGATACATAAGCATCATAAGGCTCACACAAGGGCTCATGAAGTCACAACCTTTCTCTCGCAAAAATAAGGCCCACATAAGAGATAATTATACATATCACAAATATTTTAATTTCTAGAGAGAGAGACAGGAGGAAGAGTGATAATCATTCAATTTTCTACAAAATAAGCATTCAATATTTACCATACTAGTCCTTCAAGTGGACAACACTAAGCTAGATCATAATCTTAAACAAGCATAATTTGCACTTTCAGATTCAAGACAAGCACAGACCAACCCAAATGCATTATTCCAAAGAGTACAACACTAAATAAGGAAGGTGCATACGAATTTCTTTCTGAATAAGAGTAATCATAGACCAAGATATCCTTAAGCACACAAAGAACATATAATCACTCCAAAGCACCAACTTCAAGAAGGTGAAAACAAGGTGTGAACACACATGTCACACACAAGTTAAGGTCTGCTCAATCACACACATATAAAAAGGAGGACAAGCATGCACATAAGGTCGATACACCTCACACCAACTAAGGGCACACGTGACACCAGAGATCCCAGTGTTTGCAACATGGGCTCTGATACCAAAAGTAATGCCCCGCCAGGAAACCCCGAAGGGATAAGCTAAAACACATGAATAGAGTGCAAATAATTTTTTTTTTGAAAGTTAAACACAACATTAAGATACAACAAGATATCAAAGTTCAGATTACATAGCGGAAGACATCAACTAATAGCTAAAGAGTTTCCCAATGTAATTACTTAATTCCACATTTCACTTAACTCACACTAATAAATCCAATAAGTTGATTATCTTATAACGAGATAATTCTTAAACAAGGATAATTTCTTTCTGAAGATGAAAATATAAATCACAAGATAAGGTTCATCCATTAAGATTTATCTATACCCTTCATTCATACATTTTATTAAAATTTAAGTCATGCATCCAATTTAACAACACACTTGAATTTTATCATAAACTAATGAGATCTTTTCCTGCATACTTAATTTCCTTAACAATAACTAAATATATTCCATTATTCTAATCTACATTCTTTCATGATCCAATTACTACATTTAATAGATGACTACATACATGCCATTTATGATTACTTTCATCTTATCCACTTTATACATTCTAACATAATGCCATCCATACATGCTATAACTAAACAGGAATCATAAGAATATACACATCACATAACACCAAATTGATATCAAAGTTCACCCCTAAAGGGCTACATCTCTAGGTCTGCTCAATTGCAAGACCCCTCTGATAATTAAATAAGTTCATAATACATAAGGTTCTCATCATTTACAATCCTGCCATCAAGGCAAACATAACCAATATACAAACAACCACATCGTCAATAAATACATAAATAATCCCTTAATAGGAAATGATCCAACTGAATATAATAGAAGCAAATACAAAGGTCCACTAGAGTATCCATAAAACTAAGTCATCACAACCCACGGTATAGCATGAAATCAGGTACTCACAAGGGCATAAGCAATAAGATGACTCCACAAAAGTGCTCCTATCAAGACAACATGACAACACACTAGCGAACATAGGGGACAAGTGTCATCACACAACCTAGTATGGTTACCATGGTAGGTCTTCATAGGTTCTGGCCCCATACACTGGGTTACCCTAACAACCTAATCTGAGCCTTCGGCCCTTCCAAGGCTCAAGTAGACCCACACATCCTTTCATGAAGACAAGGATGATGGTTTTCCATTTCAAGCCTTCTCACAACATGTCGAGTGTGTGTTAGCACTCATCCCATGTGTGAGGCACAATTATCTTACTTAGTGATTCATTAACTAACTCTCTAATATACTATTAGGTTATCACTTATTAGACACACTTTTGATGGGTTACCCAACAGCCACTTTGGGCATGGCCCCCAAGTGAAAGCCACTTTCCCATACAACACCAGACCATACTCAAACAAACTCAAACAACCAAGGAATACAGAAGGTAAAGCAAACAGAGTTCAAAATGGAGGGAACAACCATTTGGTCAACATGACTTCATATGAGGTGCACTGATAGAAGGTACTCTAACTAGAGACCTGACCAACTATGGTCAATCACTAAACATCAAACAACACCCACATAAAGGATATGACCAATTACAACACTACCACTAAACAATAGTCAAACTCGAAACCAAGGACAAAAATAGGTACCCCAAATCAATCCATACGATAGGGTCCAATCAAACAAAGCAAGGCTTGCCAATACTTAAGCAAAAGTGAATACATAAATTAAACTTGCATAAACAATAATCGGTAGATACAATCTTTTCCCAAATTGATTTAAACATTAAATGTCGATCAAGTTTTCTAAACCATCTAAGTTAGATCGCTTTTATCTACCTCATCTAGGTACAGGTTGTTCTTGGTTTTCTAACTCATTGAGGTTCATTTGCATCAAACATACATAAATACGTCATAGTGAGTTTTTAAACCAAGTTCACATGAATATAATTAAATAAACATTAACTGAATAAATATGCTATTTAATCTCTAAATGAAACATCATGGCCATACTAGCTCAAAAACAATCTTTCCAAATTCATCTTTTCTAGAGCCCGGTTACACTATACAGATCAAGGAAACATATACATATAAGGAACCTAAATAAAGATAGTTCGTTCCTAACTTAACAATTATTTACTTACGCATATATAGAAAATTACCAAAATTAAATATTAATTACTATATATTTATTAATCCGCAATTAATAAAATCTAAGCAATTAATAATTAATAACAGAATAACAAATTAACCAATCAGTCGAATGGAAGGCGGGTGGTTCCAAGATTCAAATTCGAGTGGGAATTATAGATTGACATTGGGACAACATGCAACAGATGATTCAAAGATTCCCGTGGAAGGAGAAGGTTCAGATGGTAAGGACCCCGATGATCTTGTGAACTTGGGGGACCTAGGGGGAGGATCAACACCACTTGAAGAGGAGTTAGCACTAGAGAGCGAGAAAGGGTAGGTTCAAACTTCAAAAATAGAAGATGGCAACTCAAAAGGAGCCCAAGGACAGCAAACGACTTGTGTTTTAGAGAACACGATGGAAGGTAAAGATCATCCAGAAAAGGTTCTTTTGTCTATGGACCCTAAAGGGGGACCCAATGGACAGACACGTAAGTGGTCCTTGTTGTTTGGGGTCAAGCCCAAAGGTAAGTCCTCATCGCCTCCTATTAAAAACTCCTCGAATGTGTCTCAGGGCAAGTTTGCTATCGTGGTTCCTAGCCAAATCATTGATCAAAACATTGCTAGAATGGAAAACACTTTGATTGGTTATTTCTTTGGATCTAGACCTAACATAGAAATAGTTCATGGATTTGTAAAAAGAAAGTGGAACTTGGAAGATCAAGTAGATGTGGTAGCAATGAACAAAGGTTGTTTATCCTTCTCCTTTTCTTGTGATGAGGATAGAAGAAACATTCTTTGTAGTGGGTCTTGGGCAATAGACAAATACATCATGTACATCTAGAAGTGGTACCCTAATGTAGCGAAAGGAAAGAATTTTTTGGCCCAAGTCTCGGTGTGGGTCAAACTCCTTGGGCTCCTAATGGAATTTTGGGAGGAAGAGGTTTTTGCAGGAATTGCCAATACCTTTGGGGAGCTAATCGCCATTGATCAGATCATGGCTTCTAGAAGAAGGCTGATCTATGCAAGCATCTATGTTGGAATTGGACCTGACACGAACTTCCCAGAGGAAATAGAGATAGAATCAAAACTGGGGAACTGGAAGCAGAACATTGTTTATGAAACAATCCCCTTTGCTTGTTATCATTGTAAAAAAGTCGGACACTGGGCAAAAAAATGTCCATTTAAAGAGGATAAACCTCATACCCAAACTAAGGTTTGGAAAAAAGTGGACAAGCCACTAAAATTTTGGGATTCCAATGACCCTAATCAGGAGAAGCAGTCCCAGATAGTAAGGGTGGAGGAAGAAATCACTAGTGAAGTGGGTAATGAACCAAAGATTCAGATGTTGGAACAGGGTGTTGTACACAAAGAAAAAGACAACACTCATCAAGAGGATCAGAAAGAGGACAAGATAGAGGTAGAGAAAATAGATAAACATCCCATAGATAATAGAGAGGAAGGAGATAACTTCAACTTTGTCTCAAAATCTCAAGATCAAGATAAAGAAATAGACTGGTTCCAAGAAGCCCAACCTAATACCATTTTGGGCCAAGGGCTATCAGAAAACTCATTAACCACCCCAATAAAGGGAAAGCTGGCTAATTCAGAGGAACATGATCCAAAATGGGGAGATGAAGAGGACATAAAAAAGGCATTGGGGAAGAATGAATCAAAGCAGGGGGACAAAGAAGTTGCAGAGGATAAAAGAAAGAACAAGAAAAAGAAAAAGAGTAACAATAACCCAGTAAATAGCATGCTGACTAGAAACACCAGAAGTAGGCTTGGTGATGTGGGAGCACAACACACTTCTCTAGGAAGACACTCAAATGCCAAAAAAAGAACATTGGAAACAAGCAAGAATTTAGCAGATGGTACCCAAAGAACCATCTTTGAGGTAGGTATTTCTAAAAATCCATGAAAGTCATCTCCTGGAATATTAGGGGACTTAATAGTCCTCATAAACATAATTTAGTTAGAAATATAATTAGAGACAAAAATCCTGACATTTTTTTGATTGAAGAAACTAAGATGGTGAAAGATAAAGTTGAAAGTTCGAATATTTTCAAAAATGGAGGAGTCAGCGGAGGTAGTTCAGAAGGTGCCTCGGGAGGAATTGTTACATTCTAGAACAAAAACAATATAGAAGGAGAGGTGTTAATTCAGGACAACAACCTAACATGTATTAGATTTAAGCACATTAAGAATTGCACTATGTGGGTCCTAACAAATCTTTATGCTCCTAACACTAAGAATGGCCATAGCGAGATGTGGAGATATCTCACTGGGCTGAGAAGAAGATTTGCTGAGGACAACTGGATAATTATGGGAGATTTCAACACTCCTCTGAAGGAAAATGAGAAAAAGGGAGGGAGTCATGCTAATCTGGATAGTAGATTGGACCTAATGGACTTTACAAACAATAATGTCATTCATGATCTGGAGTTGCAAGGAGTCAAATACACTTGGACTATTCGAAGAAGTGGTGAGAATTTGATTCAGGTCAGACTGGATAGAGCTCTACTTCCCTTAGACTAGTTTAATCTTCATGAATGTTCTTTATCATCTCACATAAGGGTAGGATCAGATCATTACCCTATAACCCTAACAGCTGAAGTAAAAAATAGAAGGAGACATTTCCCTTATAGATTTGAAAAAATGTGGACTAGACACCTAGATCTAGAAAGTAAGATCAAGGACTGGTGGCAGGTCAGTATTGAAGGCAATGCCATGTATAAAGTTGTCAAAAAGCTGAAGAATGTTAAAGATAATATCAAGAAGTGGAATAAGGACTGCTTTAGGAACATCTTTACCTCAAAAGCATCAACCCTCTTAGAACTCAAGGAGATCTAGGATGAAATATAGCACAATGGTTATACCTATATGTCTAGAAATACTGAAGATGCTATTCTGATGAGATATCATGAAATAATAGCTAAAGAGGAAACCTACTGGAAACAAAGATTGGGAAATGTCTGGTTAAAGGAAGGGGATAGGAACACTAAATACTTCCATATGTCCACACTTAGACATAAGGCTATAAATAGAATTTTATAGATTAAAATGAATGACAGATGTGTTGAAGATGATGATTCCATGAGCAAGACTGCAATGGATTTTTTCTCTAATCTACTTGCTAAGGATCAGAATCTGAATAAATAGGTCCAAAGGGAACTTCTTGACAGTATACCTACCACTCTGGGGGAAGATCACAATGACCGTTTAACTACCATTCCCTCCCATGATGAAATTCTGATAGCTGTTAAGTCCTTTGAGGGCAGCAAAGCCCCAGGTCCGGATGGCTTTCCCATGTTCTTCTTCCAAATGTACTGGCATATTATTGGAGATGATGTTACAAGAGCTATGAAAGAGTTTTTTGGTGCTAGAAAACTTTTGAAAGAAGTTAATGGGACTTTTATAGCTCTTATACCCAAAAAGATGGGGGCTGATTCAATGGATCTTTTCAAACCTATAAGCTTATGCAACTCTCTCTACAAGATTATCTCTAAGGTCCTTACCTCTATAATTCTCAAATTGCTTCCTTCCTTTATATCACCTCAACAAAGTGGTTTTGTCTCGGGGAGGCAAATTTTGGACTCTATCATCTCTGTTCATGAAAATATCCATTCTCTAGCCTTTTCTAAAAATGAAGGTTTTTTTCTAAAGCTTGACCTTTCTAAAGCCTATGATAGAGTGGATTGGGATTTTATGATGGATGTTCTTTCAGCTTTTGGTTTTAATCCTAGGAGTGTTGGACTTATCAGGCAACTTGTTTCTTCGGCCACTTTCTTTGTGCTAATGATTGGCTCCCCCTCTCCTTTCTTTAAAGCCTCAAGAGGTCTCAGGCAAGGGAACCCCCTATCTCTAGTGATCTTTATCATCATGGCAGAATGTTTGGGGAGATGTATTGGAAAGTTGGTTGAGAAAAGGGAGTTTTGTGGTTTGAAACCTTCTTCGGTAGATCAAATATGCTCTCATCAACAGTTTGTTGATGATTCTATAATAATGGGAAAAGCCACTATGAAGGATGCTAGAAGACTAACAAAATCTTTGGATATCTATGGAGAGGCTACTGGTTAGCTTATAAACTGGTCTAAAAGCTTTTTTTATTTTATCAACACCCCAGAGAGAAAGAGGATTAAAATTAGTAATATTCTGGGTGGCCAAATTGGTAGCTTGCCTGCCTCCTATTTGGGGCTCCCTTTAGTTCAGGATCCTCCGGATACCTTTTGGGGAGACTTGGTAGATAAATTCCATAAAAAGCTATTTGGATGGAAGGGAGCTCTACTTAGTCAAGCAGGTAAGGTTCAAATGCTAAAAACCACTCTTCAAAGTATCCCTCTTTATGCCATCAATTTGTTCAGGATTCCTACTAAGTATGCTGAGGCCATTGAAAAAATACAAAGATCCTTTTTATGGATAGGGGTTGAGGAGAAGAAGAGAATGCACTTAATTGCTTGGGAGAAGGTCTATAAGCCTATGAATAAAGGTGATCTGGGCCTTAGAAGAATAAGAGACATAAATGAATACCTTATGGTTAAGCAGATTTGGAGAGGATATAGAAATCAAGGAGAGTGGAAATAAATATGGGACAACAAATATAAAAGCCAATTTCCAAATCTTCAAAGTTTCCTCAAAGTGGAGATTATCCCAATTGGATCCAATATTTGGAAAAATATCTCTAGGACTAGAGACTTAATTATCAAAGGTACAAAATGGAAGTTGGGGAAAGGGAATCTTATTCAGTTCTGGGAGGATCCTTGGCTTATGGAGACCCCTTTAAATGAAAACCTTGAGTGGAACAGATATCAAAACCAATGCAAGGAAAGATTTGGAACCAAGGTGGAGGATTATTGGAAAGATGGATAGTGGAAAGACTTATCTCAAGTGGAGCAGTCTTTGAGTAGTTTGAACAAAGTCATGAACTCAATGGTGAGGATTGAAGAAGAAGACCAGCTAATTTGGAAACTCACTGGTAGTGGTACTTTTACAGTTGCATCTCTTTATCATCAATAGTACAATAACATGGGAAGTCCATGTTGGGCTAAAGCATGGGTGAAAGGCCTTACCCCCAAGATCAACATTTTCTTTTGGATAGCCCTCCAAGACAAAATTCTAACAATAGAGAATATAAGAAAAAGAGGTATTAGCATACCAAGTTTCTATACACTCTGTAAGCAAAATGAGGAGACAATTAATCATATGCTCTTTCATTGCCCCTTCTTAGATGATGTTTGGGGAAGTTGTCTAGATCAATTCAATATCAGTTGGAGCTTCCCCAACTCGATTCAGGAGATTTTCAAGTCATGGCATCATCCTTAAAAAAAAAGACCTACTACCTTGCTATGGAGAATTGCTTTACCACACATGTGCTGGGGTATATGGAAAGAGAGAAATGATAGGATTGTCAGAGAAAAGTACACTAAGGCTAACATTGTGTTTGAAAAAATAAGAAGAAGCATAGTGGAAAATATGAATATTATAGGTGGTATTGATAATCCTAACACTAAGGAGGATCAACTTGTCTATAAAAAATGAAGATTAAAAGCTCAAGAGAGTATCCAGAGTAACCCTAGAGAGGGAGTGATATGGACTAGCCCACTTAGGGGATGGATGAAAATTAATTTTGATGGGGCCTCTAAGGGAAACCTAGGGGTTGCAAGATGTGGAGTGGTCCTAAGGGATGAATGGGGAATATGTAAAATTATAAAATGTATTCCTATAGGAAAACAAACCAACCATGTTGCCGAAGCCATGGCGGTTTATCATGGGATTATCCTTGCCAAATAAGCCAAATGTATTAAAGATTGGTGTGAAGGAGACTCCTTAAACATTATCAATTGTTTAAATATGAAATTCCCCCCATCATGGTTGATTAGTAATGCTATTAAAGAAACAAGGAAAATCAGCAAAGAGTTTGAAATGTGAGTTTTTACACATGTTTATAGGGAGGCCAACTCTTGTGCTGATTGGGTAGCCAACCTGGCTTGCCAATCGAAAAACATCATCACTAGTTATGGTGAAAAGGAGATTGCAAGTGAAATGAAATCCTTACTCAATCAGGACCGAAGCTATACAAGGCAACGTGGCAGTTTTAATCATTATTTCTAATGACCTTTCCACCTTTTTTGATGTAGGGCTTGCTTGAAGATAATGAGCTATTAAATAGGTGTCATATCATCATTATTTGGCCCGGATTATGGGTGCTCTTACAGAATAACCACAAACACTAGAGGAAAAGTTATCAAAATGAGAGAAGGAATTGCAAGGAAGGTGTTAGAAAAATGGGAGGAAACAAGAAGAGATTTGAATCTACTTCATGCACTGAATGGAGAAAGAACAAAGAAGTCTGGAGTATCCTTCAATAGGGGGGCTCAATGTTTTCATGGAACGACTGAATGGGAAGGACCCCACAATTACCAGCTACTTCATAAAGAACTGGAAAAATGGAAAAGTTTTGATTGGATCACATATGATGAATGTTGATGAAGAGGTTATCATTGAGGCCACGAGGATGACTACTGAGGGTATGAAATTTTACAGGGACAGAGGGATATCAGATAAGGCTCTAGACAAGTTTCCTATTATAGATGGTGAGAGAAGAAAGATGATCAAAATTGACAACTCCTACCACTCCCCAAAGAGAATTTGCAGGCCATGGAGGTTTGTCTTATTTGCTTCTATTGAATATATTACCTTAGACGGTAAGTTTTCTAGGGCTTATGGGCATCACTTCGTCCTTCTTAACCATTTCTGTCATGGTGAAAGGGTTAGCCTTCCCTGTTACCTGCCCTATTTAATGGATCATACTATAAAGGAGATCCAGAAGGACCCTAAAGGCGATCATGCCCTCCACCAGGGGCTCATGGTCCTAGTTTACAAAATGTTAAAGGGGAAGTGAATTGAAAAGCCTATTAAAGGCAAAAATGCCAGAGATGAGACTACGGAAAGTAAGGATAGTGGTTTCAACTTTGATTCTGAGATCGAGGGAGAGTCGGAAGAAACTAGCAAAAAAGGGAGGATTAGGGCTAAGAAGAGGAGGATTATTGTGGAATCTGAAATGTCGGACTCTGAAACTGATTCCCTTGAGGAAAAACCTGCTAAAAAGAGGAAAGGGAAAGCCTTTGGAAAGAAGGCTCAGAAAAAGAACACTAAAAAGGGTAGCAATTCTGATCTCAATTATGTTCTGGTTGAGTCTGAGGAGGAGGATGATGAAAATAAGAGGATTGATAGTCAGGACAAAGAAGGGGAGGGTAACCCAGTTAAGGATAATTTGGAAACCGTGGAGACTGTGAATACCACTAGATTGCATAACGAGGAAAAAGGGGGTCAAAGTGATAGTGGTGACAAAGATAACATTAAGGCCTTATGTGAGACCATCACTACTCTGGTGAAGGATATTGTAGTCACATAAATCTATCCATTTTAATTAAATGAATATTTCGTATTTATTTGATTAAAAATCCATTAGCCATCAATTAATTAAATTAATATTTAATTAATTCATCCCCAAACATTCTTCTATTAATTAAATAAATTATTCAATTTATTTTAATTAATTCATTAAATCAAATTTCAATCAATTAAATAAATAAAATCAATTTATTTAATAAAATCCCCTTTTCCTCTTTTAAATAAATTAAATAAAACATTTATTTAAATCATTATCCCCACCCCACTTGTATTTTCCTACAAATGCAACTTGCACAAATTTATTGAAATAAATGAATTTTTATTTTAATAAAATCCTATTTTCCCTCACCCACCAAATCCACTTGCAAAAAACTAATCCCCTTCTAGATTCTTCTAACCCCTTCCTAATTAGCCTAATCCATCCCCTAATTATTGTCACATTCCTAAGCAAAATGGAGTCACTTGTCAAACCCTCAAAGTCTTTGATAACCATTAAAGGCTTTCAACCTTCAACCACTAAATGGCTCAAAGTCTTTGATAACCATTGAAGGCTTCCAAGTTTCAACCACTTAATCCCCAAAGTCTCCAAAAACTATTAATGGTTAACCCAAACCCTTCCACATGGTTAAAACATTTGTTTTGACTCAACCTCTACCCAACCCAAGGGTCTCATCAGGCCATTAATGCTTTGACCATGATTATCTCTTAAACATTTGCACAAAGATTTATCCTTGGATTAACTCTTAATCCAGTGGATAATCTTAATTTAGGGTTGACCCTTAGCCTTTAGATAACCATGAGGTCTTCTCAGGCCTTTAATGCCTCCAACCTCTTCTCTCAACCCAGTCCTGTGTTGACACTTGTCACCATTTCATTGGTGCCAATTGTGCACATGGATCGCCAACTTTCAAGCCCCTTGATTAAACCTTTCAATCCTGGCCATCCATTTCTCCATTTTTCCTATAAATAGAGCCCATTCCTTCATAACTCAGATCCTAAAAACTTGTATGCATCTAAGCTATAGACATTTTAGAGAGCATTTTAGCATAAACAATCTAACATCTTATCATTTTGGTTAAAATACATCATTCTAGCATAGTGTTTAGCTTTTTATTTCATATTTGAAGCTTAATATTAAATCTCAATCCTCCATAAGCATCCATAGTGCAAAAAGTTGCTGAGAGCTACAC
This sequence comes from Cryptomeria japonica, assembly GCF_030272615.1. NCBI lineage: Eukaryota > Viridiplantae > Streptophyta > Pinopsida > Cupressales > Cupressaceae > Cryptomeria > Cryptomeria japonica. The sequence continues at coordinate 237,752,539 of NC_081412.1, read as the reverse complement.
TATTTTGGAACTTGGAGAGGAAAAGAACAAGGGAGAAGGAACTAAGAGTATGTTAGGAGGTATTTGGAGATGCCTCATCATGTTTGCTTTGATAGTTAAATATGCTTGCATGCTTGTAGTCTCTCTTTTGGTATGCCTTTTTAGATTAGTTTTCGATTGACTAACACTAATGTTTTGTGTGTTTTGTGTTATTTGATCATAGACTAACCTTGTGCCATTTAGGAGGGCATCATTTGGTGAACCCGACGTGAATCGAACACGCAACCTTCTGATCATTTTTTTTAAACTAACATATTTTGCTTGTTGAAAGTGCCACATAGGTCGCACTTCGGCGCTATTGAACACGTTCTAGCACTATCGAAACTTTTTTTTCCAGTGCTATTGTCTCTAAAATAGCGCTATTGAAAAATTTTCAGTGCTATTGACATTATTCTGGCGCTTCTGTTATCGTTTTGGCACTATTGAAACACTTATGGCGCTTTTGGCCTTTCTGCTTCTTCTATTCTTTTAGTGCTATGGTGTAAATTAGCGCTTATGTAAACACAGACTAGTGCTTTTGTATAAATTAGCGCTTCTGTCCAAAAACGCAGACTAGCGCTATTGCGACAAAGTGTTGTCCAAGACGACTTGTAACCGAAAAATTGAGCATCTTAGGCTTGTGGAAGCCCCCCTTGAATATTGATTTTTACTAACTTGTTTTTGTTTATGCAGGTTAACAACTCATCATAAAAATCACACATTTTGTCATTTGGTGCTTAAAAAGAACATTGAAAAACACAAAAAAAAAAAAAAAAAAAAAAAAAAATTTCATTGTTTTCTAGTTAGGATTCATCTTTCTATTGGTACTTAAAATCAACACACAAAGTTCTTTTCTTGCATAAAACTACCAAAAAAAAAAAAAAAAAAAAAAAAAAAGCTCATTGTTTTCTAGTTAGGACCCATTTTTTTTTGGTGCTTAAAATCAACAACACAAATTTGATTTCCTTGCATCAATTTGGACCTAAAATTTACAATCCACACTTCAAAATTTTGGTGCGAATAAAATACACAATCCACTTGTTTTGATTTTTGCAAACAAAATTTTACTTCAAGCAAAAATGTGTTTTTCATTAAGTTGACCAGGATTTCCAAATTTTTAGATTAAAACACATTTTTCCATTGAAGTTAAAACAAACACCATGGCTGTTGGAGCAACATCTCCAAATAGTTAGATCACATTTGCAATGATGGATTAAAAAGAACAAGTGGATTTCGTGTTTGGCATGCTTGTGCAGAAAGGTCAGTCGAGTGGTCCTACTTCTAACACACACTATCCTCTCCCTTGGCTTTCGTGGTCCTAGGTGCAAGAGAAAAGTGTTAGTAACACTCAAAATTTTATCTTTTTAAGAGAGGCCTGCCAAGGGATCGATACTCTTGGGAACAACCTCGAGCGGTAAATTCTTCGAGCCGCTATAGAAATCAGGTGAGAGCGAAAGCTGTAGCCTTGGGTATAGCTGTTCCTACAGTGTAACTGGCCGAAAGGACAAATGGGCCCCACCACCAGTTACAAGGCTCTTAAGTGAGTCACTGCAGAATGAACTTATGTCCAAAGCCATCGAACATGACTAAACACCTTTAAGTAGTAGCCCACCCGTTCTATTGATTGAGGATATTTGAGATATAATTTAGTGCAAGAGCATAGATGGTTTTGCTCCCAAGATACTCACCATACATATTTCCTTGAGTAGAAACATAGCTTTTTGAAAAGTCACTTGTGGCTTGATAAAAGTGGTGACTCCCCCATCATAGGGATCATATATTTGTTATGCTTGCGCAAGACTTAGTATATCACATCCTTACCTGCCACGGCGGGATTCATAAGGTATGTAGTACCAAAGTTGAAGAAATATCAAGATGTGGGCTAAATTTATCACAATTGGCCATTTGACCTTAGGGATAAAAAGTGTTTGAAGTGTGTTCGTTTTACAGACCTAGTGCAAATTGAGCCAACTTCAGGCTTTGGAAATACACCTTAAAATAAATCTAAAGGAAGGGTCAAAAACAAATCCAAAGATTGGGTTAATCTAGACCCATACTCATTTGTGCCTTTGAGGCAACATTCTTGTGTTTGTGTGCTTGCTTTGTTTTCTTGTCAAAGAAAAATCAGAAAATCAATCCAAAAAACAAAGTATTCATCCAACATTTCTCAAAAACAAACAAAAATACCAAAAACAAAGTGCAAACAACAAAGAGACAAATTTTATGACCATTCTTCACATCTTGCGAAAGAAGAAGTGTCATCAAAATATCAACTTGAAAAGGAGACCATTAAGTTCAAAGGCTTTGATCAAAAGGAGGAAATTCTTCTATCTCAATAGACAAATCTTTGTCTCACATAAAGTGTTTCTACATCGCATGCGTCTCTACCTTCAAGGTAAAACAAACGAGTTTGATTCAGAATCATTGAACCACAGAGCTTTTATGCAATATAGAGCTTTGAGTTATCACAAAAATCAAGGAGGAAAGATTAATCCCAACTTCTTCCCAAACATCTGTATCACCTACAACACAGCTCGAGAAGTGCCACCAACGCCTGAAAGGGAAGAAGAAGAGTTTGTTCCATTTGTAACACAAAGTTTTTATTGAAGTTGAAAACAAAACATCCATCATCTCATTCATACATCATTATTCCATCATCAATCCATCCCAAAACTCTCAAAACATTAAGAGGTTCTTGTCCCAAGATTCCTTTTTAGATATTGCTTGAAATCAAACACATCACATCACTTTTTAGATTGTTTCTACATCTAGGATAAGATCATCCTAAGAGACACATCTACGCAGGGTAAAACTAGTTCATGAGTGAATCCTCTCATTACTAGGTAGTTAAATCTGTAACACATCTCAGATTTCTCTACACCTTATCACATCAAAACTTATCAAACAAACAAGCAATTCAAAGAAGGAATTTCGGTTACATCTACCTTAAAGTGCTAGAGATCTACATACCACACAATCCACTAATCATCAATCTTTCATCACCAACTCATCATCATCTTCAATCAACTTTAAAACAAACTTGTAAACAAAATGGCTCAAACCCGATCATGATCAAGGCAACGAGAAATAGAAATTGAGGAAGAAGAGGACAACCTTAATGAATTTCAAGAAGCACTTGGAGGAAATATAAATGATGAAAACCCCAGTACTCCCACTCCTTCAACAATTGAAAGGGTTCAGCATAACCCTCACTTTAACAGATTATTTGATGAAATATTAAGGAGCAATGCAGATGCTCACTTTTTAAAACTCGCTCAAGAAGGAGCCAAACTCCCCTCTGACTTTGATCTTGCCCAATTCAGACAAGCATCAGAAAGACAAAGTCGCCATGAGGAGGAAAGAGGTAGAAATCACATCAGATATAACATTCCTCGAGGTAACCCACCACCTCCTCCTCCAAATGAAATGGAGATGTTGCGGCAACAAGTCGAGAATCTTGCCCAACAACTCCATAGTGGTGTTAAGACCAGTCAATTTTCACTTAATGATATCTGTCCCTATCCTTTTGATAGGAATCTTTATATGCCACCCTTTCCACGCGGGTTTGAAACACCCAAATTCAAAAAATATAGAGGAAAGGGAGATCCACGTGATCATGTCCGAGAATTTCATTCCGCTTGTCTTGAAGTGGCATATGAAGACACCTACCTAATGCGCCTTTTTCCTCAAAGCTTGGGAGGAACAACCACATCATGGTTTTCCCGACTACCAGGTGGCATTAGAACATTTGAGGAACTCATCCAGAAGTTCCTATCTCATTACTCTTATAATATTGAACGCGACATCACCATGGCTGATCTGTGCAATACCAAACAAAAACTAGGTGAACTATTCTCAGTATTCCTGCAACGATGGCGCCAAATGTCTAGCAGATGTTCTCTTTAGTTACCTGAACGAGAACTAGTGGAAATTTTCATTTCCAACTTAAACGAAGAAATGGAATTTCACCTGGATGTCAAAGACATAGACTCTTTTAACGATATGATCACCAAGGGTTTAAAATGTGAAAGGGCACTCATCAAGAAAGGACTCATCAAAATATTTAATGAACCAAAAGATGGTCCTCGCCCGCGCTTCAATAGTGATAAACCAAACTTCTAGAACAAGAATAAGAATATCGTCAATGATGGGGTTGTGGATGCTCGAACTATCCAAAATGCACAACCTGTGGTTAGATTTGTAGGACAAAATCCTCCACCTCAGAACAACACAAATGTTCCTCCTAATCAAGGTCGCATCACATCTCACGATGAACCAAGACCTCGTCAGCAAAAACAAAAATGCACATACACTCCCTTAGGGGAACCCATTGAAATAGTGATGCGACAACTCATTTCTCAGAATTTGATCACTCTACCTAAACTATCCAACTATGAGCCTCAGGTCAAACCAGCATGGTGGAGAGATACTGAACACTGTGAGTTCCATCAAGGATGAGGACACAGGACAAGTAATTGTCACCGATTGAAAGATCTCATTCAGGATCTTATTGATCGAGGAGAAATTGAGATTGAAGGACATGACCCAAAAACAACAAATAATGATCATCTGATGTTCAAAAATCCACTTCCATCACAAGATCAAAGGGGTCCTTCCACTTCCCAGCGAGGCACTGATACCACGGATTATACGCAGGTTGCGTATAACTACACTGTAAATCACCTGTATGATGCCAGTGAACAAATTGCAACTATAACCTTCAAAAATCCCACCTCAAATTGCAATGTTGTTACACGTTGTGGCAAGATCACCATCAAGGCAGCTCCACAAGGCACCACCTTCATCCCAAAGTAGTACAATCTTGTGGAACAATTAGACAAAACCCCTGCACTTATATCTATTCTAGAGCTATTACGCCTATCACCATCTCATAAAACAATCTTGGATCAAGTGCTCCAAGAGGCGTTAGTCCCTGCAAACCTGAACACAGACCAATTTCAAGCCATGGTTGGAAATCTAAAGTCATCATCTTGTCTCACTTTTTCTGAAAGTGACAACTCTTCCTTCCAACAACCGCATAACGCCTCACTCCACATCGAAGGATTTATCAACCAACACAGGATCAAGCAAGTCTTGATAGATAATGGAGCAGACCTAAACATTTGTACACTACAGTTGGTCACAGCATTGGGATGTGCAATAGAATCAGTGGATCCTCACAAGAAGATCACCATCAAGGCCTATGATGATGTAGAGCGTTCATCCAAAGGAGCTGTGGTACTACCAATCCGAGTGGGCCCTATGGTAAAGCACATCATCTGTTAGGTTCTGGACCTTCCTCTGCCATATAATCTATTATTAGGGAGACCTTGGATACATGCCATGCAAGCTGTTCCATCTACCTACCATCAATGTATCAAGTTCCCACATAATGGTGCAGAGATCACAATTCTGGGCGATGCAAATCCCTTTGCATTTTGCCATAATATTAGCCATCAACCAGAAATTACTGTTCCTAATAATAGGGAAGCCATTTCCTCCACATTATATGTAAGTCCCACCTCTCTTGCCAGTTCGAACACCCCTATACCCAAGCAAGAAAAGCTTAAGATGAAAGTAGCAGAGGAAGGTCCTGGAGAATACAACTTGAGTCAGCTCTTTTGTGTGGGACAAATGCCCACTTCTCCTCGAACACATGGTAAACCACAGCAGTTACTCCAAAAACCCATAGTCACACCCGCATGTGCTTTAACGCCTTCATCCTTAGAAAGAGTCAAGAGGAAGAAACACAAGATGAGGACCTAGCGGAATGGATCTATAAAGATCCCATCACCATTGATAAACCGCAAGTTACACTTCCTACGGAACAGTATGGTAAAGGCCTCCTCATTATGCAAAGAATGGGGTATGATGGTCAGAGTGCTTTGGGATACTGCAAACAAGGACGACATGAACCTCTGCTACCAGAATTCAAGCCCAAAGGTAATATAGGCCTAGGCTTTGAAAAAGAGGTCCTTCCTAAATTCAGATTCAAAGGAAAACCTAGCAAACCATTTTGCCCACCTACTGCAAAGAGGACACCTTTCATAATCAAAGCACCATAAAAAACTATCCCCACTGCCCCATCGAGGCTCACAAACCCACCGCAACCATCTATAAAACCAACCATCCCATTCACAGCAGCCATCACATCAATAACACCAATAGCGGAAACAACTGTATCAGCACCCGCAGCAACATCTATGGCACCAGCCATTCCAACAGAAGTCACTAAAACAACACCGCCGATACTTCCAGTGACAAATCTTTTAATCCCCATCACGGTTCTTGCAACACCAATCACTACAAAGATACATAAACCAATCACACCTACCGTGTTTAACTCCAGCGACATCCCAGTATGGTATAGCAATCGAATGCTGGAAAGTGATTCAGAGACTGACTCACATGAGTGGGAATTTGATTCTGTACAGCTTAACACTTCAGATGAGGAAGGCACATCACCACCTCCACCATGCAAAGACATCACTGTTTACAGAGAAGCACAGATAAAGACCATTTGGGTACCTGAGCTGGAAATATCTTCCACAGACCCTACGTCTCATCCTACGCCTGATTCTGACAGGGAGAGTACCATCAATGACCTTCACCACACTGTCTTAACCCTCACTGATACATCTAACGAACTTAACCTAATCGATGAAGTAATGCCCATTATCCACCCTGAACTCATCGAATGGAACCAATCAAGTCCTCCATGTCTTGACCTCTTCCAAAACGATGAGGCTATCACTGACTTTTTGGAAATAAGGGATAATCTACCAAGCGGAGATCACAAAGCTGGATTCGCCATTGAACTTAATATCGCAGCATATTTCGAGGTGGATGCCAAACCCTTCAGCTGCAAAAACATAACAATAAAACATCGATCTTCTAGTGAAAACCACATGGTGGCACTGTTTGATCTGACAAAAGAAAAAAGAAAGAGCGTATCCAATGGTGAAAACCTCTCTGAGGCGCCTAAGGATGAAGGGTTTGACATTCTCCCTGCTAATGCACAACAGGAACGATCAACGATCCTCATTGAAGACACCAAAGAATACAATGTGGGGACTCCTGAAAATCCTCATATCATACATCTGACATCTCTTCTCACTTCAGAGGAACAGCCTAAATTTATAGAGTTCTTCCAGCAGCGTCAGATCAACTTTGCATGGTCATATGCAGACATGCCTGGGCTTGATCCTGATTTAGTTATGCATCATCTCACAGTAGCAGAAGGAGCCAAACCGGTCAAGTAGAAGCTTCGTAAGATGCATCCTCAAATTGCCGTACTAGTCAGAATAGAACTCAAGAAACTCCTGGATGTTGGTTTCATTAGACCAATTGATTATGCAGAATGGATCTCCAACATTATGCCAGTTGGCAAACCAAAAGGGGGCATCCGCATTTGTACTGACTTCAGAGATTTGAATAAGGCATATCCTAAGGATGACTTCCCCCTACCAAATATCGACATCGTAGTGGATTTGACAGCAGGACATGCCATGCTTTCACTCATGGATGGCTTCTCAGGCTACAATCAAATAAAGATCGCACCAGAGGACCAACATAAGACAGCCTTCACATGTCCATGGGGCACATACTGCTGGAATGTAATGCCTTTTGGTCTAAAGAATGCAGGAGTGACCTATCAAAGAGCAATGACCACCATCTTCCATGACATGATGCATACTATGATGGAAGATTATGTGGATGACTTACTAGCAAAATCACTCACTAGAGATGGGCATCTCCACATCTTAGATCAAATCTTTGATAGACTGGAACAATACCATGTTTGAATCAACCCAAAGAAATGTGTCTTTGGAGTGACCTTTGGGAAGCTTCTAGGATACATTGTCTCAAGCAAAGGCATTGAGGTCGATCCAGCAAAGGTTAAGGCAATAATGGACATGCCACCACCAAAGAATATCAGTCAGCTAAGGACATTACAAGGGCGGCTTCAATCCATCTGAAGATTCATTGCACAATTGGCTGATAAGTGTCACCTGTTCACACACCTGCTACACAAGAACATCCGCTTTCAGTGGGATGCCAAATGCCAACAAGCATTTCAGGTGCTTAAAGACTATCTCATGAATCCACCATTGCTGATGCCACCAGATCCAAGTAGACCATTGTTACTTTATATCTCAGCAACAAGTACAGCATTGGGTGTACATTGGCACAACATAATGCAGAAGGCAAGGAGTGTGCTGTATACTACATCTCTCGCACACTGATTGGCTATGAACTCAATTACACACCTATTGAGCGAGCTTGCCTAGCAGTAATCTTGACAGCCACTAAATTGCGGCACTATCTGTTGACACACAAGGTACAACTCATCACAAAGATTGATCCACTCAAGTACTTACTTAGCAAGGCAGCATTGACAGGTCGCTTGGCCAAATGGGTGATGATTCTAAGTGAATTTGACATTGAGTATGTGGACCGTAAAGCTATTAAAGGACAAGTTATTGCAGATCAGTTGGCCGATGCACCACTCATAGGCGATCATCCTCTCATTTCCAATTTTCCAGATGAAGAGATATTCATGGTCACAGAAGCATAGCCATGGAAACTATATTTTGATGGTTCATACACTAGGCATGGCTCGGGGGCAGGCATTCTGTTTATCACACCTCAAGGTGATAGCATACCGAAGTCTTACAGGCTCACATTTCCATGCACAAACAACATAGCAGAATATGAGGCTTTGATCACAGGACTCAGGCTAGCCATACAATGGAAATTAAAAGAACTGCAAGTATATGGCGACTCCCAACTGGTCATTCGACAAGAAATAGATGAGTATCAGACCAAAGATGATAAAATCATGCCATATAAGCAAATGGTGGACAATCTAAAGACATCATTTACTACTATCACTTTTGAGCAGATACCAAGAGATCAGAATCGAGCTGCTGACGCTATGGCTACTATCGCATCTCTACTAGATCTTCCACAAAATTCAACACACTATGAGTTCTTGGTAGAACAGCTATGGATCCCCACTTATGATATCCTCGAATCTGAAATGATATGTCACCTTGTCGGTTCTGAATCCCCATGGTATGCTAAGTTCTACACCTATCTCTGCGATCACACCCTTCCTCCCAACCAATCAAATAACCAACAAAAAACCTTCATTCGCCAAACTGCTCGATATACCATTATTGCCAAAACCTTATACCAACGTAGTCTTGATGGTACTCTCCTTCGATGTCTAGAACAAGGTGAGATAACAAAGGCTTTGGAAGAGGTACATGAAGGAATCTGTGGAACCCATGCAAGTGGTCCGTCATTAGCCAAGAAACTCCTATGCAATGGATACTATTGGCCATCTATGGAAAAGAATTCCTACTACTTTGTCAGGAAATGCAAGAAATGTCAAGTTCATGGCAACCTGATACATGCACCAGCCCAGGAACTGCAACCAATCACAACATCGTGGCCTTTTTGTCAATGGGGCCTCGACCTTGTAGGTAAGATTCATCCATCTTCATCCAATGGCCATAAATTCATTATTACCGCCACCGAATATTTCACCAAGTGGATCGAAGCTATTCCACTTACCCAAGTCACTGGCAAGCAGATCGCCTCATTCATCCTCAACTACATCATCTACCGGTATGGTGTGCCCATGTCCATTGTCACAGATAACAGTCTTCCTTTCAAAAATCAGGATGTCCGTGAGCTTTGTGAGAAATTTCATATCTAACACCGCTTTTCCACTCCCTATTACCCACAAGGCAATGGTCAGGCTGAAGCATCCAATAAAAACATATTGAGGATCCTAAAGAAGACAGTCAATGATGCCGGTCGTGATTGGCATGTTCAATTGAATCCAGTGCTATGGGCATATTGAACTAGCATTCGAACCCCTATAGGTGCAACTCCTTATTCATTGGTCTATGGTGCTGAAGCTATCTTACCTATTGAGGTCGAGATGCCATCCTTATGGGTTTCATTGCACAATCTCATCGATGATGAAGCATACAAAGTATCCCGTCTTCAGGACTTGGAGTTACTTGATGAAAAGCGACAAGCTGCATACAATCACCTCAAAGCCTACCAGCAGCGCATGAGTAGAAGCTACAATCACTGAGTTAGATCTCGTACATTTGAGGTAGGTGATCTTGTTCTTCGAGAGAATCCTCGCAACCAACCAAACTGAGAACATCGAGGCAAGTTTGAATCAAACTGGCTCGGCCCATATGTTGTCACTGCTGTATTCGGGTCCGGGGCATATCAGCTGGCTACATCAGAAGGAGAACCGCTTGCAGATCCAATCAATAGCATGCACCTCAAATGGTTTTATACCTAAGGTGTACAAAGCATCAGGCTCCCTTGCATATCAGAAAATACCACAAACATTCAGAAAAATGTCCTGAAGAAAATACAAACACATTCAAAAAAGTAAAGAAAAATCATGCATCCAAACGGTGAACAACCACTCCGGTGGCACCTTGGGTAAGTGCGATGGTGAAAACCTGACAAACAGGCGCCACTCATAAGGGCTCTGGCTCCATTATCTTTTCAGACTTGTTGCGATCACATTTACTTCATACATACATCCATCCATCCAAAGACATGGCTTGTTATTCATCTGTCATTAAGAAAGTACTCCATGCATCTAGCATCCCACCTTTTCATAGTCAGGTCTACAAACTGGGGGCAATACCCTTAACCTATTGATGGAAGTGGATTCTACATTGTCTTATGTGTCATTACGCTCTTCATTCAGGCAATCATTAAAAATACCAAAAACATTCAAAAATGTCTCGCAAAATATCAAAAACATTCAAAAACAATACAAAACCCAAAAAACATTCAAAAATAACACAAAATCCAAAAACATTCAAAAATGTTTCACAAAATCCAAAAACATCGGAAAAACCATCGAAAATCACCCAAAAACATGACAACACCTTGTACATATTCATTCGATCAGATACAAAACAAACATTGACACAAACACTCACACAAATGACCATTTACCAATCAAACACACAATCAACATCAACAATCCAAACTGTCTTAAACAAGGATGCATCCTTCCTTACCAAAACAAAGACAAAAGTGACGTTTTCTTTGACAAGAAAACTATGTTAAGCTATCAAATACTTGGTTGATTTATGAGTACAATCGTTTGTTTATCTGTATCGGCATCTTTCAGCATTGTTTTGTATCATTTGCGCATTATTTCCGATGAAGTACTGGGGCATGTACTAATGGTGTCTACGTGGGAAGTTCACTAAGCTACGTGATCTTATGCCAAAATTCAGTCATAGATCATTACAGCTTGCTGACTATAGCGTATACCTCGACCATATGAACATGAACCATTACCAAGCATCCTTATTCTTTATTCTTTATGTATATACTGTTTGGTTGCAGGTACAATGCTCATTCTTTGCTTCCTCTTTCTCCAAATTGGATAAAGGTTTTATTTCTTAGTAAGGTATGCACTTGTCTTAGGATCTGATCAACCTAAGATCAAGGAGGACGATCCAAGTCATGCACGAAAGGAGATAATCCTTGTCTGTTCCGCAAGCAATACTCTGGTCGACTTGACCCTTATATCAAGTCGTTTGTATTAACTTGCTATATTAAAATCCATGAAAGAAATACTCAGGTCATCTTGAATCATTATGTCAAGATGCTTGTATTCTCTTCCAACATTTTAACGCTTAATGATGAAAATAGAGCACTATGGATCATCATTTCACCTCATCTGTTTATATCTTGCATTCCGTTGCATATCACCCATCCATTCATTTATTCATATGTAGGATTTACATGCAAAAATGACTAATAAAGCTAGTCTTGGATACAATCATGATCGAGTACTCTGATACATCATCAATGCATCATGCAAAGTCTTACAAACCTTGCATTCTTCATAATCATATCATACTCACATTCAGTTGCATCTTGCATTAAACATTCAGTTGCATCTTGCATTAAAACATTTAGTTATATCTTGTATTAAACATTCATGTCATTTTTTAAACTATAGTTTGTTTTCTTGACATTCGTTTTTCATGAATCATTTTGCATCATTACATTAATCATAAATAGGTTGCTTTATTCGTAGGATTAAAATGGTCTTTGATTATATTTAGTCCTTTACTAAGCATTCATATAGTGTCAATTATTCATCGTCATTTCATTATCCTTTATCAATTATCATTGCATACATTCATAATTAAAACATTGCATTCATTCATCTAGTTATTAAAGTATTTTTCTTATGCTCATTTTAGGATTCATTTACATCACATTCATTGTCCTCTTTTTTGCATTAAGGTGCAGTTATTAAAAATATTAGTTATAGTATCATCACACTTTCATATTTAAGTACATTTGTTTACAAAACATTGGTTCATACCATTTCATATATCCATTTTACATATGCATTCATTTAGGCATTATCATATACGTATGTGTACTTTACATTTTCTTTATCCATATTACATTCATCTAAACACATCTAGATGCATACTCATACATAACATCATTCATTCCACCATTGCATTAACATTATCTCATCATTACATCGCAATAGGAAACACCAAAATCCTGTTCATACATCAAGCATAAGCATATATCATCATGGCATTACATACATAAAAGCATTACATCAAAAATCAAAAACATCATACATATATAAACCTGCATTTCATATGTCAGTATCCACCATCATAAATCATCATAAAAACATGCATAAAAGAAACATCTCATATACATCTAAGCAATAAATCATCATCATGCATAAACATCCATACATAATCAAATGCATATCATCACAATATGGGATCTCCTCATATATATCATCTCATATGTCAAAGTACAGTGAAGTCCACAAAATCAGCTACCAAGAGCCATCCAAGATACAGTCCATGAATAGACAATGATACAATACATATATGCAAAAATGTTCTCTCAAATGCTGCTCTGGCCAGATGCTATACCACCACCACCACCCCTACCTGCTCCACCACTGGTACCTGCACCACCTGATCCATCTCTCTGTGGAGGCCTCATCGAACCCCCACTCCCTCCTGCATCTCCTGATCTCTCCCGCCTCAAAGGACCCATCAGTCCCCCACTGCTCTGCATCCTCTGTGATCGCTCTAATCTGCTCCCTGAATGAGTGGCACCACCTGCTCATATAAACCTCACCAGTACTCTATCTCAGCCTGTGCTCGCCCAAACTGCCTCATAACCTCCCCTGTAGGCCCCTGTGCTCCTACTCCAGCTCAGACTCTCTCCTGCAGCTCCACCAATCTCTCCACCACAGTATCTCTCTCTCGCAGCACCACTGTCAGCTCTGACTCATGTGCAAATAGCTGCACATCCCTAGCTGCTACCTCCTCCTCTAATCTCTCTATCCGGGTCTGCAAATAACCTATCATATGATCCCGCAGATCCCTAGTAGCTCCCTCTCCTGTGTCCATGGCTGCCTCCCCTGCACTTGTATCCATCAGGATCTCTCTCTCCATCCCCCTCCCACTCAGCTGCACTCCTCCCTGCATCAACGGTCCCTGTGATATTTGAAGAGGTAGTCCACCTCTCCCTCTCCGCTGCCTCGGCCTCCCCAACCCACCTCCTCCTCCTCCACCTCCTCCCCCACCTCCTCCTCCTCCTCCATCCCCACCTCCTCCTCCTCCATCTCCTCCTCCTCCTCGGCCTCCTGCTCTCCGTCCTCGTCCTCATCCTCTCTCATCCTTAAAAGATGGGATTGGCTCGGCTGGGTCTGATATATGTAGAATCGGATGCGCCGCTCGATACTGTGTATACTCCACTGTCACCCCTGCATCCATGACCCTCAGTCGTAGATCCCATGGCCTCGCCTGTAGTGTCCGAAACTCTACCAGTGCCTGATCATACGGTAGCACTAGACCCCATGCATGCCGCTCCCGAATCACCCGTGCATACTCCCCTGATCCGCTAGGCAGTCCCTGCTGCCGTCCGAACTACCTCATCACTCATCCCGACACCTGTCTCTCTACATGATATGAGGTCCTCCCAATGAAGAATCGGGTCATGAATACATACGGTAGTGCCTCTGCGTCATCATCCCATGGCTCACACTCCAAGTATGGCCGCCATATCACTACATCTAAATCATCCAATGCCCACCGCCACCACTCTAACTTCCCCAAGTGGGGCTAACTCATCATGCCACTATACATAAACATGTATGGCTGGTCCACGGCTCGGAATCTGAGACTCACTAGTCGAGTCACTGGTAGGTGCTCCCATGCCCAAACATGTAGCAGTGTCATGCCCACTACTAGAGAATCCCTCCCTCGGTACACTACCTCGTGGAGCTCCTGATATATGTGCGCCAGCACGCATGGCCCCCATGCAAATCGGGTTCCCTCAGTCATCATCATCTCTATCACTTGTCCCCATCCCATTGCCAATCCATGTGACTACCTATCTGGACACAGCAGTCCTCCCACAATCCTTGATAACACTGCTGGAAGGGGCTCATATAGTGCCGCTATATCCTCCCATGCGATCGAGCCATCGTCAATGTATACATCATCATCAAATATTCTCTGACATGAAACCGTCCCCCAGGATCTGTCATATGTGACCAGCTCTCCTCGAATCGAAATCCGAAGGATGCGCCACACGTCCTCCAAAGTCACAGTCATCTCTCCCTGTGCCAAATGAAACGTGCACGTCTCACTGTGCCATCGCTCTACCAATGCTGTAATCAGGTCGTGATTCATCCGAATCACGGGCATGTGCATCACCTCGTAGAGGCCAGTAGCTGCAATACAATCTATCTCCGCCTGCGTCAATCGGTCCCGCAACCCCTGTGTCGCAGGATGGTGCTCGCGTAACAGCAACACGCGCAGATCCTCCTGCACATAGACATTCATCACATCACTATCAGTTGTTTTGTTTTCAAACTTTCTTAAGTTTAAACCTAGACTATCAACAGATACTCTGATCAAGTATCTTTGGGTCTCAACAGGTAAGCAATCATGGCCACCTAGACGTCAATGGGCATTTATCCTAACAAATGTCCTAAGTCTCATCGGGCTGCTATGGTTCAAAACAACTCCCACTTCACCTCGCCATCCATCAATCATTGACATCTGGAGATTTGTTTTGTCCAACACTGGGGCATCTCTTTATCCTAAGCAAAAGTGCTATTTTATCCACAAAAGCGCTATTTTCCACAATAGCACTACGACCCTAGCAAAAGTGCTCAAAAAGCTCTACAAAAGTGCTACAACAACAAAAGCACTAAACCAACTATACAATAGCGCTCTTAAACGGCAATAGCGCTCAATTAACCATACCATAGCGCTACTTAGTCCAAAGCGCTAAAACTTGCATACATTAGCGCTAATAAATTCAAAAGTGCTCAATTGTGGCACAATAGCGCTATTGCGGCACAATAGCACTAATTTATGGAGCAAAAGTGCCAAAACCAGAGGTCCAGCGCTCTTGCTCCGACTTGACTTAGACTCAACTAAAAACTTATCAAAAATGCATGAAAAGTAAGTTTTCGAATTTGCGCACCGCTGGTCCGTAGTCGTCTGGGCACTGGAACCGTCGGACTCGCTCGAATCTGTGCTCGGTGATCGGAATTGGCATCGTAGCTCCTCCTTGCTCCTCCAAATGTCACTATCAGAGCTCTCATTTTCAACTGGTCGCGGTCACAAATGATCCTATTTTCACCCCTTTCACCCCATTTATACCCCCCTCCATCACCATAACTTCGCCCCGCTCATCACCGTGGTCCCCGTGAACTTCCCGAGCCCCCCATTTCTCCATGTTTCTCCCGATTTCTTCTATTTTTCACTAGTATGTCTAACTTCTTCTCTTCTATCACCCTGCCAATTTTCATTCTTTTTTGAGAGATCGCCTGATTTTTCAAAAATTTTCGGCCCATCTCTCGAGGGGGCATACCACCCATTAAATTTACATTTTATGGGGCATTTCTTCACACCTATTTTTTTCTTTCTTTGAAACGACGCGATAAACCGCACCATCCCAAAGAGGGGCAAATGTAGTCACATAAATCTGTCCATTTTAATTAAAGGAATATTTCATATTTATTTGATTAAAAATCCATTAGCCATCAGTTAATTAAATTAATATTTAATTAATTCATCCCCAAACATTCTTCTATTAATTAAATAAATTATTCAATTTATTTTAATTAATTCATTAAATCAAATTTTAATCAATTAAATAAATAAAATCAATTTATTTAATAAAATCCCTTTTTCCTCTTTTAAATAAATTAAATAAAATATTTATTTAAATCATTATCTCCACCCCACTTGCATTTTCCTACAAATGCAACTTGCACACATTTATTGAAATAAATGAATTTTTATTTTAATAAAATCGTATTTTCCCTCACCCACCAAATCCACTTGCAAAAATCTAATCCCCTTCTAGATTCTTCTAACCCCTTCCTAATTAGCCTAATCCATCCCCTAATTATTGTCACATTCCTAAGCAAAATGGAGTCACTTCTCAAACCCTCAAAGTCTTTGATAACCATTAAAGGCTTTCAACCTTCAACCACTAAATGGCTCAAAGTCTTTGATAACCATTGAAGGCTTCTAAATTTCAACCACTTAATCCCCAAAGTCTCCAAAAACCATTAATGGTTAACCCAAACCCTTCCACATGGTTAAAACATTTGTTTTGACTCAACCTCTACCCAACCCAAGGGTCTCATCAGGCCATTAATGCTTTGACCATGATTATCTCTTAAACATTTGCACAAAGATTTATCCTTGGATTAACTCTTAATCCAGTGGATAATCTTAATTTAGGCTTGACCCTTAGCCTTTAGATAACCATGAGGTCTTCTCAGGCCTTTAATGCCTCCAACCTCTTCTCTCAACCCAATCCTGTGTTGACACTTGTCACCATTTCATTGGTGCCAATTGTGCACATGGATCTCCAACTTTCAAGCTTGACCCTTGATTAAACCTTTCAATCCTGGCCATCCATTGCTCCATTTTTCCTATAAATAGAGCCCATTCCTTCATAACCCAAATCCTAAAAACTTGTATGCATCTAAGCTATAGACATTTTAGAGAGCATTTTAGCATAAACAATCTAACATCTTATCATTTTGGTTAAAATACATCATTCTAGCATAGTGTTTAGCTTTTTATTTCATATTTGAAGCTTAATATTAAATCTCAATCCTCCATAAGCATCCATAGTGCAAAAAGCTGTTGAGAGCTACACTATTTTGGAACTTAGAGAGGAGAGGAACAAGGGAGAAGGAACTAAGAGTATGTTAGGAGGTATTTGGAGATGCCTCATCATGTTTGCTTTGATAGTTAAATATGCTTGCATGCTTGTAGTCTCTCTTTTGGTATGCCTTTTTAGATTAGTTTTCGATTGACTAACACTAATGTTTTGTGTGTTTTGTGTTATTTGATCATAGACTAACCTTGTGCCATTTAGGAGGGCAACAGATATTAATAGCTTGAAAATAGATACATAGGCGATGGCAAAAATTACAGTTGGTGACAAGCCCTTGGTGAAGCATGTTAAAGAGTTAGTGGCCATTCTACATAATGCGCAAGCTATTGAATGTATGGTTGGAAAAATCTTAGCCATGGAGAAAAAGGTCAATGAGATGGGAGATAGAAAGGAAATGGACAACAAACTGAAAGATTTTGGCAGTACAATTGACAAGCTGGAGCACAATGTCAAGCAAATTGCTGATCAAAATTTCCAAATTCTTAAATCTTTGGTGGACAATATGAACATCTTTATCAACAAGTACGGGAACAATGCAGAGAAGGAAGGTGATAAAGAGTAGGTGAACAAGAAGGGTCATGAAAGGAGGACTAGAGCCAACACAAAGAATAAGGTCGACATTGAAGGTCATGAGCTGGAGGATATGAAGATCTCGGCAAACAACATGAAACAAATGGTTGTTCACGTTGAGGAGATCCTAAATAGTATTTAGTTCCAGTTGTTGTCCTTGGTTATGTCTCTTTGTTGTCTGTTGCTTTCTTGTTGTTGTCTGTTCCAAGTTTTATGTAATTATGTTATGATGTTTTAAGCTGTGCCCATCCGGTGGGTTCATTTTGACTTTTTGAAGTGATCAGACACTTTTTTATGCTTTTCTGTTCTCCTGGCTTGTAAAAGGTTCGGGTACCTTTCAAATACCTGTTTTTACCTAATTAAAACAGAATAACAAATTAAGTATCTAATTAGAAAAATATATATTAACAATAAAATAGAATTTGAAAATTAATTAATGTGTATTTGCCACTTATACAAATAATTATTTACAAATCAATCACAAATTATTAATTAAATGTCATATTTAATTCATTAAAACTTAATTTAAAATTTACATTAAAATAATGTTAAAGTATTATATATTTTTTTTGATAAAAAAGAATATTAAAAAAAAACAATATAAAGGGGGGAGGGTACCCACGTGGACCTCCACGTGGGCCCCCCCTAGGTAGCTCACACTACCTATGGTAGCGCTGCTACCCAAAGGTAGCAGTCACTACCAAGGGCATCGATCCTACCCTAGGGAGCACGCAATACCCCTCCACGTGGTGCGGGAAACTTTGCCACATGGGGGTATGTAATATTTTATTATTATTATTATTTAATATTTACTGTTAAACAAATAGCTTACTAGCAAAAACACAGTCTCAGCAAAGACTAAAATAATTTTATTTTTTTCTTTCTTTTCATAAAACTATAAGTTTCTAATATTTGCAATTCCAAATACCTAGATCGAGAAGAGGGAAATTTTTTCTAAAACCAACACCATATTGGCAAAATAAGATTGATTAACATCCATATATCCAAACACGGGTAGATTTCTCTGATTAGAGCTTGAATTTGAAAGCATTAATTTGGAATTTAAACAAATTTTTATTGTAAACAGGCAACTCAAGTTTATTTTTGATTTTAAAACAACCAGAGCAACCATAATCTAAACTTGGAATGGAAACAAAACAAGAGGGGATTGATTGGAATTAAAATTACAACTATTTTATTTTCCCCCAAATAGACGAGATTTTTTTTTTTTTACTCTTCACAAATAGATTTCTTCAAAATCCAAAACAATTTCTTTAAAACAAGAAGCCAATGAAATAAACCAAAGGCCTACCTGACTCAGCAATCCTGGCAAGATTGAAGAAGAACCCAATTCTCTAGCTCAAGAAATTCCTTCTCCTCCCAAAACCCCCAAATTTTTCCATCCAAAAATATTTTCCAAAAAAAAATCAATCTCCTATATTTTTCCACAAACCTAGGTTAAATGTGAGAAGTTTGACTAAAATTTTATTTTTGGAATTAAAATTTTTATTTAAAATAATTCTCCAAAAATCATTCTTTTAAACTATATCAATAAATTAAACTTGCTTTTAAATTTAAAATTGATTTTCCCAAATAACTGAAATTAACCTTTCTATTTCAAAACACCAACAAGATTATATTAATTCTATTTCAATTAAATTTAAATCTTTATTTTCATAAGCATAAACAGAATAAATTTGGCATTAAAATTAACCATTTAATTGAACTTGCTACCAACCTGAATTGGGCAATTCAATTAACAATTAATCACATAGAAATGAAGCCTATTTAATTTAGTCCCCAAAATACTAATGCGAAAACACACATTTAACTAAATTAAGGATTAAGGATAATTACTCGATTTAACCACACACACAAGACACGCAACCCAAGAAAGACACACAAACAGATGACCCACATACCCAACCAAAGGGAATACTGACGACACTCACTTGAGCATGACTATGGTCAAACGAGGATCTCACGACCACCTAATCCAACTCTAAGGATTAAAGAGGTACCCTCAAACCTATGAATTCAGGTGGAGACGAACCTTGCACCCATGCAGTACTGAACCTGAAATCTCCTGCAACTAAGAGTCATACAAGCATACATATATAAACTTAATGAAAGCATTAACCCGAGATAATGACACGAAATAGGAGAATTAATAAATTGCATACAAATTGGTGTGAAAACCACATTAAAAGGTATGCACTAAAATCAAAACATCTGACTATAATCATTATACTATGATAAACTAACCAAGGTCAAACCAAGATTAGAAATTGATTAGGGTAGGGGTACAATAGGTAAGATGTAAAAATAATTTGATCCTATAATTTTTGTACAATGCATCCAACTCTAGATGGGCTTGGGTTGCCCAAGAAGCTCCATCAAAATTCAGTTTTAACCAACTTGATTGAGGCAGTTTGTATGTAGCAATGGTACGCAAACAACAAAATTCAACTGTACCAGCCCCATTGATAGGGAGGTTATTGTTATTTTTAGTTTTGTTTTTTGGTGTTATTTAATCTTCTATTTAAACTCAACAATTGGTATCAAAGCTTAAGAGAAGCTATTTAAAAAATTTGTGGGAAATTTGAGGAAAAATTAAAGAAGCAAATAAATGGAGAATTGAAAAATTGAAAAATTCTCAAGGAAAACTTTGAAACATGGAAGCTACAACTAGAAGCTTTGCTGGTGCAAAAAGACCTTCTGATAACCCTAGAAGGAAAGACAAACAAATTTATTGCAATATTTGATGAGGAGTGGGAGAAAATGGACAAGAAGGTGATGACAACAATAATTGTTTCCCTCTCCAGCAATGTGTTGTTTAATGTTGCAACAAAGAAGATAGAGAAAGGTTTTTTGGATCATTTATCCAACATGTATGAAAAGGTTTCCACATGAAATATTTATTTTATTAATGAAGTTATACAATTTGAAGATGAAGGAAGATAGAGTTGTGCCAAACCATTTAAATAAGTTTGACACATTGATCATCTAATTAATTTATATGAGTATAAATTTGGATGATGAAATAAATTCCTTTTTTCTACTGTGATCTTTATTTGATAGCTAGGAAGGAGTTATCATATTTATCAACAAATAAATGTTTGACAAAAGAGGTGTATATAAATTTGTTGATGTTGTTGGGACTCCTATAGTGAGGATATCAGGAAGAAGAATTAATGAATTTCATTGGAAGATGCTTCAATAATCAACAATACAAGGAGATCACAAGAAAAAGGAAAGCATAACTATAGTGAAAGATCAAAATCCAATAGAAGATCAAAGTCAAGATATAGAGAGTGGATATTGGTATTGTGGTGATAAAGGTCACATCAAAATAATTGTTGGTCATTCAAGAAGGCTAAAAATCAACCCAAAGAAAATAAAGAAAATGCATTATATGAAGAAGATGCAAGTGATCTTATTCTAACTATAGGAGAATATATAGAAAATGTTTTGGTGCTTGATTTGGGAGCATCATTCCATGCCACTTCATGCATGGAGTATTTCAAAAAATATCAAAGCGGTAATTTTGGTAAGGTTTATCTTGGTAATAATAAATCTTGTGATATTGTTGGCAGAGGGGATATTTTTTTGAAAGTACAAAATGAAAATAGTTGGATGCTATAGGATGTTAGATATGTCCCTCAACTCAAGAAAATTTGATTTTAGTTGGGTAATTAGGTTCTCAAGGATGTAGAGTCACTTTTAAATCAAGTAGATGGAAAGTGACAAAATGAGCCTTAGTAATTGCTAGGGGTAGAAAATCAAGTACTTTGTATGTGCTAATGAGTCATACTAAACTAGGAGCTATGAAGATAGTTGCAAAAAGTCACATAGAGATTTAGCACAAGAGATTTGGTCACATGAGCAAGCAATTCCTTGAGATTTTATACAAAAAGAGTCATCTTCTAGGGTTGAAATCAATATATTTGGCGATGTGTGAGCATTGTATATGTGACAAACAAAAGAGGACCAACTTCTCTACCAAAGAAGATAAAACATGATCATTAGAGTTAGTGCATTTGGTTACCTTTGGTCCCACAGAAGTAACTTCAATTGGTGGATCTAACTATTTTGTTACTTTTCTTGATGATTGCATTAGGAAGGTTTGGGTCTATATGTTAAATAAGAAGATTGAATTTTTTGATACTTTTAATAATTTCAAATAATATGTTGAAAACCAAACCGAAAATAAAATTAAGTGTTTAAATGGATAATAGTAGTGAATTTTGTTCAATAAAATTTGAGAAATTTTGTGTGGTTACATTTTGTAGTAGAGATTTTGAATAGGATAATTTGGAGAGAGTTCATATCATGATCTCGAATGCAAGTTTGGGAAAATAATTCTAGGTAGAGGTAGTAAATATAATGGTTTATTTAATTAACTGAGATCCATCCTCTTAGTTAAATTTGGAAATTCCTAAACAAAAGTGGCAAGGTAAGAGGATTTCATACAATCATGTGTAGGTTTTTAAGTGTGATACATATGTTCACATTCCATAGGAAAATATATCTAAGTTGGACATAAAATTGTAATGGTTTATCTTCATCAAATACAAGATGAGAAATATGGCTAGAGGCTACGGGATCCTATTTTCAAATAGATTACATGAAGTCATGATGTAATTTTCAATAAAAAAATCATGCCTAGCTTGAACAAGAGAAGTCACATATCTTCGAAAGTGAATGTAATAGGATTGCAAAAATAAAGTGCACAAAGAAGAAAGGAGAAGGTGGGAGAAGGGAAAGATTATTCTAAGGAGGATGAGGATAGCAAAAGTGAATCAACTGATAAGGAGAATTCAGCACTACAAGATTCAAAGGGATATTTTTATAATGGCTAAGAAGTTCATAGTGGTTGGATGCAACTATCCAAGTGTAACTAGAGATCATTTGTATGGTAGATCATTTTTGGGGAGAAAATAAATTCATGGCTGTAGACATTGGTGGTGTTATGACTATTATGAAGTCTCATAGTGTTAGATTAAATGGGTTATCATTTAAAAGAGGTGGAGGTCAGGATGAAGGATTACCTTCAATGATAAAGAGCCTAACCACGAAAAATAGTTGAAGAGGTTATAGTTATTATATTTCTTGTGGATAGCCAAGAAGAGTCGCAAAAAAAAATATTGAGATTTCACACTACCTGTGAAGTGGACTTCTAGATAAAAGTATATTTCTTGTGGTAAATAAGTGTGAGTCTCCATGTAGAGGCTTAATGCATAGTCATTTTTTGGCTAGTGGGTCTCCTACTTCCTCTTTCTCTATTCCACACCAAGAAGAAGATAAATCTTTAGAGAGGGAACCTGCATTCAAATAACAGAACGTTGTTCTTGCAATGGTTCAACAATCACATAGAGGGATCTATTATTTATATCTACTTTAGTAGTATGTCAATTTTGTCTCTAAAGCATAATGATGAGATATTAGCAGGATTGGTGGCAAGTGATAAGTCCTTTATTGTCACATCTTGATCTTTGCTACCTTTACTTTCCTTATATATTTGATGAGTATTAGACATCACCTTATGTGTTTGATTAAATGGTTAATTATATGTTCATGATGTGTAAATTGGATGGTTGATTTCAAATGCATAGAAATGAAATTAAAATGGAAGTGATGTTAATTACCATATTATGAATATTATCTTAATCTCACAAGTGTTTTGTCTATGATTATGGGACTACCTACTGATGTGAATCTAAGTGTAGGGACCCGTTGAAGACAAGAACTTGGGTGAGGTAGAAGCTAGCCATTTATCAACAATATTCATAATGGGAGCTAGTGTGCTTGCACAAACTCGTGTAGTACATTCATATTGTATTTGTGATGTTTAAGTTTTGTATTCATGGTAATCTTGATGCATAGAATAATTAAACGTAGTGTACCAATGATGTTTATGCAGATGCATTGCTGATGTTGTGTTTGTTTTGAAATGATATGTTAGGAAGATTAAATCGCCACCTTTATTGTTTTTCTTATGATTAAGTACTTGCCTTTATTAAAAAAATAAAATGCCTATTTGTTGAAAATATCTATATTATTTTTAATTATTTGATTATCTTTTTAGAATACATTCATATATCTACACACATGTATGTGTGTGTGTGTGTGCGTGAAAATTTCATTATTTATATAATATAAAACAAATTTAGATCTCAAAAACTATAAAAGGGATCAATTTATTTCAAAATATACAATAGTTCTCTTTTTGAAAAACAATTAAAATAAGTCTACTTTGAATAAGTAAAATTTACTTTAAGTCTAATATAGTCTAATCTTATTAGTTCCTTCCAAAGGCATGAATACTTATGAATTCTATTTTTGCTATTTATTGAACCAATTATTAGAAAGAATTAAAAAAATTTAACAAAAAATTATAATTTATGTTTAATTTATAATTTTAAATCATTGTAAAAATGTCATTTTTCTTTCTTTCTATTGATCCATATGACAAACATGGATGTAAAATTCTATTTTTCTTTCTTATTAATTACATATTTCAATATATTGAATAAAATATTAAACTATATTAAAAATTTCACCGTTCGCTATAAATAAGAAAGAACAATAAAAAAATTTAATATGATTTGCATTATAACTGATTTTCTTCCTACAAAATTTTACTCTACGTTCGTGCCACTACAATGTTGATAGTTTCGATTCCCAAGGAAACAATGTCCACAAATCATTTTAATGATTTGAATATCTTATATGGGTTGCTACATAGCACTCCCATTTATTTAATTTAGGTTTTTTATTTTCTAACATAGCCTTAAAATATTATTTAAATAAGAAGTTGGGAGAGTAGTCTTAAAATATTATTTAAATATAAAACATATTCTTCAATCCTTGTGGGCACCTTTAATTTATGTTAATTGATCGTGAAAAATCAATTTTTGACAAACGAATTCTGTTAAGGGAGATTATTTCATCATTTTTTATGCATGCAAAATGAGAACATGTCACAATTGGAAAATCCAATATGTTCTTCAACAAGCCTAGACGATGTTGGATAACATTGAAGCATTTCGAAGAAATAATATAATAGATATTACAAAGTTCATATTTTTATTATATATTAGTATTGATGTATTAAATATATTTAAAAGATATTCAATTTATTATTTAGAATGAATAAACACTTTGAAATTATATTTCTTATTATCTTTTAAATAAATGCATTAAAATATTTATATTATTTTAATGAAATATCAATAATTTTAAATCAACATTATTTTGTATAAATAAAAAATATAGAATTAGTTTACTCAAGATGGATTATTTTATTTTATTTTTTTGATAGATAAAAGGCCGAGGCCAAATTTATTTTTATTATAATAAATATTACATCTCCATTCGGTGTGGGCACCGGTAGGAAAGAATGGAGATAAGAAAACCTCCGGTCTAGCCCAGATCCCTTACGAGATTAGATAATACAAAGAATCTGTACGATTTACAATTCCTCTATTGAGGCTATAGACTGACTTTTATATACATATCAATTCTCACAAAGTCTCTATACAAAGTTTCTTTGCCAATCTTTCCTTGGAGGCTCAGTCCAGTCTGTCTTGGCGAGATCTTTAGTGCTAAGGGCCTTATCTTTCCATCCTCTCCCTCGAACCTGTAAAAATCTTAATGCATATATCTCCACCAAACAATTAGTAGCAATGTATACATATATAATTTCAAAGATTATTCAACAAATATCTATGACCTACCACCCTCTATAGGGGGATTATAGCCTCGCTATCCCTTAGCTTGAGACCCCTTTAGTCAAGTAGGTGTCAAATTAAGAGATTAGCCAGGCTACAATTCAGCCAGCTGTGAGGAGGGGGTTAGTACCAACATAACATTCTCAAAGCTACTGCTTCTTTCATAACCAATTTCAATATTGCCATACTTATAGATAAGAACTGAAACATATATATCTGTTTATGCATATTCTGCCATATCCAATTTAGATAGAACATCAAGCATATATATATGTATATGCATATGCATTTATACATACATATATATATTACAAACCTGTCATATATTTCTGCATATGCATCTAAATATATATATGAAAACACCGAAATGACCATAGAGCAATTACCTATGTATATACAAGTATACATCCTGCTTACATTTATATGCCTTTCTATCCCACATATATATCTGTGTATGCATATTCTGCCATAGCCAATTTCTTAATGCCATACTTTAGATAAAGACATCATGCATATATATATGTATATGCATTTATACATTCATGTATGTCAAACTTGCCATAAATATCTGCATATACATCTACATATATATATGAAAAGACAGAATGACAAACGAGCAATTACCTATGCATATACATATATTCATCCTTCTAAATATCTGCATACATTTATATGCCTAAGCCATTTCCACTTCTTTTACCTAATATACCCACAATCCATATCAAAATCATTGACAGAGCATACCATGTTAGAAGTAATATGTCTTCTTATATATCTATCCACATATAATCTATGGGTCACAAGATTTTACAAAAACTCAAAGCAAACAGGGCCCATACTTATGCTAAGTTTGTTTAACGGAACTGTAAATCCTATCAAAATTGGAAGGAGCGAACAGAACAGCATTACTATCATTTCCTTCCTCTACTAAGAGTATGGCACCCCATATAAACAAGTATTAACTATTTTTAGTTATAACCCTGTAACTATCTATAAATACTATACTAGTCTATAACTTAACCCAAAGGACCAGGTGGACTATGTTCGGCATTGATACTAATGCCTTCTTTCTGAAGAAAATCCTCGAACCAATCCTCTTCGTGTGGTGGTTTAACCTGCAACAACCAGAACAAATCTACATTCCTACCGATTTCTTCCTTTCTGGCTTCGAAATTTTCATTATCTTCCACCACCAGGATCAGGACTCTGGGAATAGGAAGAGAATTTTCGATCAAAACATCATAGTGCCTTGGTCTAGGTATCATCAGTTCATCGTCAATGTTCATTAGAACCCTATTGAGTTCAACTAATATTACCGGTATAAACACATTTCTACACAGGGCTTCAACTCGTTCCTTATTCCTTTCGAAATGGAGTACCACAACCACAAACATTGTGGCAATATCAGTATTTGCCCTAGTTCTATCTTCATTGAAGATAAATTCTCTGCCTAAGATCTTCTGAACCGCATGAATTACCAACTCATGAGGAAATTGTATAATCTCCTTAAGCCGCTTCTTAGTGATTTCCCCGACAAAAGCCATTAGCCTCTTAGTGCTCATCAACCTAATGCTAGTATCCATACTTTCCAACCCTTCCAACTAGATGAAATGTCAACTAGCCAAAGCTTCAGGTTAATTTATCTTTACCGAGTCATGATTGTTAGGCCAACTTCAGGCTTTACTAAGTCTCATGTGAAATCTAATACAAGATTGCAAGGACATTCGCAAGTGCCATTTACATTTGAAATTTGCTTCAATTGTACCATACCTTATTATTACCATGTCCTCTTCTTAACTATTTGTGTTTTCGTACGTACCTCCGAGTGAGGCCAATCCACCTATTATACATCCGCAAATATTCCCTAATATCTCTTCGCAAGCTATGATTGTTTGGAAGGATATCATGATATTGGTAATCATGACCTGAGATTGTCCCGCAATTTAAAGGATGTGCTTAATGTGATATATTTATGAGACAGCTAGCCAATGATGGGTATATATATATATATATGTATATATATATATATGTGTATATATATATATATGTATATATATATATATGTGTGTATATATATATATATATATATACAGCTATATAAGGTATTTCGGTATATTTATATATAAATCAATGACAGAATATATAAGTATATATATCTCTCTCTCTCTCTCTCTCTCTCTCTCTCTCTATATATATATATATATATATATATATAAATATATATTTGTATATATATAAATATATATTTGTATATATATATATATATATATATATATATGTATCTTTATATATTTATCTATATACAAAAGGACCAAACCAAGAAAGATAGTAAGCAATATACTGTTATAAATATATATATATATATATATATATCCTAATATACTGGAATATATGCATAGATATATCTGCAATTCTATGAATATACCTCACTATATATATATATATATATATATATATATATATCTTTATATCTATATATATATATACACATAATTATAAATATATGTCTGCCCCTCTATCTTCGCATTAATATCCTAAGTATCCCCTGCTATGTTTATAGATGAGTTCCCATCAGCCCCAGCATTTGCCAGCTTATCTGCCACATTATTTCCTTCTCTATAAATATGTTTAATAGACACCTCTTCGAAATGTTTGATTATGTCCAAAATCCTACCAATTTCTGCATTCAGTTTCCAGTTAGTGCATTTCTCATTTCTAACTGCGTTAATAATTAGCACTGAATCGCCTTCAATTTCCAGCTTCTTAATTTTCAGTGTCCTGGCTAGGATAAGCCCTTCATATAGAGCTTGACTTTCAGCCATATTTTTAGTAGTTATCCCAATAGGTTTATTCAGGCTAGCCAAAATATTGCCGTTATCTTGATGTATGACACAACCTATTCCTGCTCTACCCGGGTTCCCTCTAGAGGCACCATCAAAATTCAGTTTGCACCACCCAAATCTTGGTGGTAACCATTTAACTTCCTCCCTAAGGGATGACGTCTATTTCCCCTCGGGACCAATATAAGGTGGGATTTTGAGCCCATTCCATTTCATTCTGATTAACTCGTCACCCCTAGATAAGTTAATGATCCTTAACTGCAAAGCATCTAATCTATTGTTAGTTAACTCTACTATAAAAGCTTCAATCTTGTTAATAAGGGACTCTACAGTCATCTGCTTATCCTTAAAAATTCTTCTGTTTCTTTCCTTCCATATTTCCTAGATTATAATGGCAGGTGCTATTTTCCAAATCATAGCATAAACACTTAGGTTCGAAGGGGTTTGCCAACTGGCAATCCAATCCTTTATATCATTAGGCCTTGGCGTCTGCCAATCAAGACTCTTACAAAGCCAATCCCAGCACCTCTGGCTGCATGAACAATTAAGAAGTAGGTGATCTGCATTCTCTTCCTCTGCTTCACATAATGGACATCTGGATGGCCCTGAATAGCCAAGTTTTTTGAACCAATCTGAGGTTAAGATTCTTTTCTAAGATATGGCCCATAAAAATAACCCAGCCTTAGGTAGCCCCAGATTATTCCAACATAGGTTAGAATTGGAATTTGTGTTTATTTGTCTACCCTTTAAAATGTCATATCCTTCTTTAACCCTGTATAATCTTGATGAACTACCAGCCCATATCAACCTATCCTCCCCGCCACGGAAGACTATTTGTCTTTCTCTTAATGTATTTCTTAGAATCTCCTTATCTCTAATAGTTAAGTTCAAATCTTCCAGGGACTTCCATTTCCATCCTAATGACGGATCATTGTGGTTAAAGGATACATAATCCCTTACATGCATCCCCCTCTGGACTTTGCATAAATCGATACCTTCCTCACTTATTCCTGATTTGCTTAGAATCGCATGCCCTCCCCACGATTCATCCCAGAAGAGAGCTTTGTTACCATCCGCTATATCCCAAGTTAGCCAATCCCTAATTAGGCCCCTACACTTAACCAGAAAGTCCCAAACTTTCGACCCTTTTGGGAGGTTTTCTGTATGGAAAAAACAGTCCGGGTCAAAATTTTCCAGGTATTTAGCTTTAATGATTTTTACCCATTTAAGATTGGGCTCGGAGAACAATTTCCACACCAATTTTGCTCCAAGTGCCATATTTTGGGCTTCCAAATCCTTAATACCCACCCCCCTTTTGTTCTTTGGCTGACTGACTTTGTCCCATGCAACCATGGCGAATTTCTTCTTTTCTCATGTTGTTCCCCCAAAAAAATTTCTCATGATTCTAATCATGTCAACTTGGGCACATTTAGGGAGTTGCATACATGACATCTGATATATTGGTATAGCTGACAAACAAGATTTGATCAACGTCAGCCTTCCTGCAGAAGATAACCACTTATTCTTCCAAGAATCCAGCTTTCGTTTCATTTTTTCAGTGATGTTTTTCCATAAATCTTTTTTGTCTTTACCTTTATCTAAGTTAATCCCTAGGTATTTGCAAGGGAGTTTCCCTACTGGGAATTCCAATATTCTGCTTATCTCAGTTTCTATCCTATAATTGGTATTAAAGACAAAAATATCTGACTTCCCATGATTAACTTTCTGCCCAGAGGCTAATGCATATTGGTTGAGTATGCTCTTAAATGTCATAGCTTCCTTTCTATTAGCACTACCCAGGAGCATAGTATCATCCGCAAATTGTTGGTGTGTGAGGGCTTCCGTATTCTCAGTGATCTTGATCCCTTCTAAGTGATGTTCTAATCTGGCCTTGGTTATGGTTCTTCCAAGGGCCTCCGCCATTATAATAAATAGAAAAGGTGATAGCGGGTCTCCTTGTCTGATACCCCTGGATATTCCAAAAAAACCTTCTGGAGATCAATTTATTAGGATAGAGAATTTTGGTGAGGATATACATGAGTATACTAAATTCACCCACTGTTTTGAAAAGCCAAAGGCTTCGAGGCATTTACAAAGGAACCTCCAATCTACCTGATCATATGCTTTCCTAATGTCTAGTTTGATCATCATCGCCTCTTTACCATTTTTTTGTAATGAATGTATGGCTTCTTGTGCAATTATTATACCATCAAATATAGATTTGCCCGGTACAAACCCTGTCTGTTCCTCTGATATGATACTTGGAAGCACAAATTTTAACCTATTGGCAAGAGCCTTGGTAAGCAATTTATAGATAGTATTACAAAGAGAAATCGGTCTATAATCATCCAGGCTCCTAGCCTTGGTATTCTTTGGAATTAATGTAATAAATGTATTATTAATTTCTTTAAGAATATTGCCTGAGTTTCTTACTGCTTCTAATGCTTCCACCACATCCTTTCCTACGAAGTGCCAACATTTTTGAAAGAAATAAGCTGGAAAACCGTCTGGACCAGGAGCTTTATCCGGATTAAATTGGTCAAGAGCTGATTTTATTTCTATCTCTGTGAATTTCCTATTTAGAATACTATTTTGTCTTTCGGTAATCACTTTGGGGATGTTCCTGATTATTTGGACTATGTTGTCCAAGTCAGAATGCTCCGAATTGAAGGTCCCTTTGAAGTATCGGATCGTCTCTGTAGCAATGCTCTTAGGATCTTCCAGCAAATTACCATTGGTGTCCATAATTCTGGTTATGGTATTAGCTGCTCTTCACACTTTAGTACAATTATGAAAAAACTTGGTGTTTCTATCTCCATATTGTAACCAGTTCGCTCTAGATTTTTGCTTCCAGAATATTTCTTCTTTGGAAAGGATATCTTCATATTTCCCAAGAAGTTCTTTCTCTTTGAGATAGTAGTCCTGATTCATCCCCTCCTTAAACACCTTTTCATTTAGGTCCATTAGTTCCTTTTCTATAGATGTTTTAGCCAGAAATATGTTACCAAATTCTTCCCTATTCCATTTAAGTAGCATATTCTTAACATATTTCATCTTGCTTATTAGGCAGAACATTTTGGATCCTTGAAAATTTGCTTCTCCCCACCATTTTTCAACAAGCTCAAAGAATCTGGGATTTTGAAGCCACATTCTCTCAAATTTAAATGGGCAGCGGATGGGTGTTGCCGCCTCTTCTATGTGAAGGAGTATCGAAAAGTGATCTAATCCCGAGGATGGTAATAGGGATGCAGATAAATTGAATGGAAAGGCTGTCAACACACCTTTGAATAAAAATCTGTCTAGTCTTTCTGCGATTTGGGTAAATCCATTTCTTCTATTATTCCAGGTAAAGAACCCATTATTGGTATTAATGTCTACTAAGCTATCCTGATTTACCCAATTTCGGAAGTCTTTGAGAGATTGAGACTCTCTTCGTAGACCTCCATTCTTTTTCGATAAGTCCAAAATTGCATTAAAGTCACCCCCTATAATATAATTCTTATTTAGATCCCTATTCAGCCAATTACTAATCTCAGACCAAACCCTTCATTTGTCTCTGTCATGAATTGGCCATTACACATTAATAAGGTAGAAGGAAAGATTGCTATTGTGTCTAATAACCTCCCCCCCAAGCCAATGTCTGTTCCCAACCATTGGAAAGAATGATACTTTCCTCGGATTCCAAATGATTCCCAAACCCCCTGTTGCACCTGTAGATTCCACGAATACAGATTCTAATATACCTATTTTTTTTTAAAGGCCTCAATCTCGCTTGAAGCTAGCTTAGTTTCTTGGAGAAGGATGAATTCACTATAATTGTTAGATATGAAGCGTCTAACCAAGCATTGTTTGTTAGGGGCATTCATGCCCCTAACATTGCAACTTATGACTTTCATTGTGTCACGGGAAGGCTCTTCCCCTTCCCATTTTCAAAAAAGGTAGTTAGTTTGCCTTGATCTTTTGCATTCCCCACCTGGGATCTTAACTCTCCTAGGGATTTCCTTCCTCGAGATTTGACAAGCTTGGCACAATCAGGTTGAGTTTTCCCTGAATAGAAATTCTTAATCCCTAGTACATCCTGAGTTTCTATTCCAGAACCAGTCCTGACTGGTATAGGAGAGCTTAGTGGGTCCACCCTATGATTATTGATTTTAGGGTAACCTAGTTCTCTCCTAACTTCTCTAATGTCTTCATCCTCCATAGACGACATTAGTTCCTTGAATAAGAAGCAGCGTTCCTCTTCCTCTTCTGGTGTAAGATCTTGCACAATATTATTATCAAAAACTTCCATAGCTGCATTTAAAAGAGGTTCAGTGCCCATCTCCTCTTCATAAGAAGGGTTCTGGATCAAATCTACCTTAGGTGACCTCAGACCTGATGTAACTTCTTCATCTTGTGTGGTGACTATATTGCCTAAAGCTAATTCTGCTTCCGCTTTGAGTAGCTCTGTATCTTTAATTAATTCTTTAAGGTTCTCTATTTCCTTGATGACATTTTCCTTATCATTTAGCCGTGTTGAATGCTGTTGATTTTGAGAAGCCGGTATCTTTTCCTCAGGTTGGATGATGTTGTTCTCTGATTCAGGCCTATTGCTAGGGTTCATGTTACTTAGAACGTTCATATCTGACCCTTTTTTGAGCCATATGTCCGTACAGTCTAAAGCCCTGGTATAAAGCTTGGGGTAAATATTACAGAATCCTTTCTCTGTGTTAATGTTCAGTGGTTCGATATTGCTTATATCCAAGGCTGTTCTGATAGGAATTTTCACATGACTAGTTAGGTCCTTTCTTTTTAAACCCTCGCACCCATAAAAATCCCCATATTGGTTGCCTATTATTTCCAAGATTTTAGGGTTTATAAATTCTATGGGGATATACCCTAGGTCAAACCATTTTAAACAATCACCAGGTTTGTATGTCCAAGGATCAAAATGCGGATGCCATGCACAACAAATGAAACCATAACCATAGCATAATTTCAAATTACCAAACAGTATATCATCTCTAATCTTATTATTTTTTCCTAAGATGAAGAAAAATTCATTTTCTAACCTAGTGATACTTACCTAATCTGGGTATTGTTTATTCCACCAGTCAATGATTTGCTCGAACTCAATGCCCTTCCCCATCCATTTGACATATACTCCATTCTGCTCATACTGGTCCCATATGGTTTTCAACATATTGCTGTGGATACTACATTTTTTACCATTCGCCTCTATTTGGGAACTGAATATATCTCCCGCCTTAGGGCTCCAAACCCTAATTCTTCCTAATGGAATCCGATTCGAGCCAGTCAGTGGAGGAAATGCATGATGGGGGTTGTGGACAATTGTTCGAGCTTTTCTGATATTCTTTCTTTCCTTTTTGGAATGAAAAGTCTGCCAAATTCCGTCGGACAGAGGCAAGGCCGTGCTGCCGAATGAATTTTCTTCCCCAGAACCTAGCCCATTTTGTTGAAATGTCTTTTCCCAACGGGCGTCAAGATTCAACCTGTCATCTGCAAACCCTTTGGTGTGACAGGGCTTTCACGCAGGACTGAATATTGTAATGCTTTGTGGCCGCGTGGCATACACCTGCCTTTGCCCCTTTTCCTTCAATGCATTTGGCGCTGATTTTCTCCTTTCTCTGCAACTTTGCATTTTCTTGCTTTTTCCGAATTTTCTGTAAAAAATTTTCTTCATTATTATCTTACTCAAGATGGACTATTTTGTTTATCATTTTACTTCAAAATTATTTCATTTATCATATTAACTTATAAATTTATATATTTTTTATTTATTAAAAAAACATTATTACATATATAGTTTATATTATTTTAGTTTGAAAAATATATTTATATTTATAAAACTATCAAATAGGACAAATTATTTACTACATTTAGTAAGTATATGATTATATCAATGAGAATAAAGTATTTAATTTAACTTTTACTATTTTGTTTTGTATATGAATATTAAATTTTAATATGTATTTAAACTATTTTATTAGGAATGTTTGTAATAATTGGTTTTCAAGTGACTATTCTCATATTAATCTAGCTTATAACATTTGATATCCCCAAAAAATAGTTCCGGCCTCCAAGCTCTGCAACTCTCCCACCTCCTTCTCGTTTGAATCTGTTCCCTCTGGATGACCGCCCCCCCTACGGAGGTCCCTCCCTCCCTGCAACCGGACCCCATACCCAATACAACAATCGGATCACATGTTTTTGTTTCGATTGTGAGGACCCCATGTTCTATGGGTTATACGGAAGAAAATGCCAAGTTTGACACCCCTTCCACCATGCCAGTTCTGACTGACTCTGGCTTGGACATTGAAGGGAAGAATATACCACATCCCGGACTAGAAACTTTTGCCAGACAAGGGGATGTGGAGAATGGAAAGAAGGATCCTAAGTCTAGCTGGAAGAATGCCCACCTTGGGTCCACAAATTCAACCTTAGAAGCAGCTTTGACCAAAATTACCCAAATGGAGGAAGGAACGAAGATCAAGCTCCCAGACAATCTCATGGACAAAATCATCTCTTCCCTTCACTTGACAATCATTGGTCGGTTCTTCTCCTTCCGACCATCTATCGACATGATCAGGCGATGGACAAAATCTTGATGGGAGGTCAAAGGTAGCCTTGACATCTCAGCAATGTTGGGGGGACTCTTCCTGTTCAAGTTCAATGCTGAGGAAGATCTGATCTATGTCTTGTCGGGTTCCTGGGCTTATGGCAAGCATTTTCTAACTCTGGCTAAATCGAAGCCTGGTTTTGAGCCCTCAGTCGAACTCAACCACATGGCACCTATCTGGGTTAGGCTTCCTGGCCTTCCGCTAGAGTTCTGGGATGAGAAAATCTTTCGTTGGATAGGGAACTCGTTTGGCAGCTATGTTGCATCAGACTCGATCACTCTCAATAAATCCAGGTTGGTTTATGCTTGCTTTTGTGTCAATGTTATGATTAACAAAGCTCTCCCAAATTTTGTTTCCATAAAATCAAAGTGGGGAAAATGGTCCTAGACTATTGTGTATGAAAATGCTACCCTCTTTTGCTAGAAGTGTAATAAACAAGGCCATACCTACACTAAGTGTAAGTCCCTAGTGGCTGCTAAACCCAAACTCAAAGAAAAGGCTATCTAGGCTGATCCCATCAACCCAAGTGCTCCCTCACCATCTGCTCCTCTAGAGCTAACTAGTGTGAATGGAATCCATAAGGACTAACTCCACACGGACAAGATCCTTGAAATCTTAAAATCTCCAATGGACCCTATTAAGGTTGTTAACCCAATCATTCCCTTGGAAGAAGGTGAAATCCCACCAATGATGAATCTCAGCCTTTCCCCTAAACCCCATCCATCCCTAGGTTTGTTGTCAAATGGCATCCCCCTCATGCTCTCTGCTATCCCCACTCCCTCATCCCTTCAAGCTTCAATTTTGGACGAAGTTATGTCTCCTGTTGTTGAGGTTAAGTTTTTTACCTCAACCCCCCCTTTCTCCCCTGGTAAGGTGGAGAGGCCTGCTCTACTAGGGAACTCCCTGACAATGTCCCCTCCTTTGAAACTTTCACCTCCAGGATCTCCTCGGATGGGTAATGAAGAATGGATAATCCAAAAGAAGAAAGCCAAGGCCAAGAAAGTGGATGTGGGGGGTACTGAAAATAAAGTTGGTAGACCCTTGGAAAGGGTCCTGAGACACAAAGTTATGGCCAGGGATATTGCAAAGGGTAGGCAACTGACCCTTGATGGAATCAACAGAAGTAAGAAATGAAGTTCCTCTCCTAGAACATAAGGGGTCTGAACAGCCCCCGGAAGCAGTTCGCTATTAAAAAACTCATTTTGGATATGAAAATTGATATTTTCCTTCTTCAGGAAGTCAAAATGTCCTACCAAACCTTTGCTACTATTGCTGGTAAACTCTGGCCAGGGGTGGATTTCCCATATGTTGATTCTTTGGGGGTATCTAGGGGTATTGCCACCCTCTGGGACCCCATTAATTTTAAAGGTAAGTTTTTTGCTAGCTCCCAGAACTTCCTAGCAGTTACTCTTCAACAAGGTAAACATTGTTGGTAGATGTTCAACATCTATGCCCCCAACTCCAAGATGGGAAGACCACTAGTATGGGAGGAAATTTATGATCTCATCTTGGCTAACCAAAAGGCTCAGTATATGCTTGCAGGAGATTTTAATTCTCCCCTCTACCCCTCTAAGAAGTGTGGAGGTCTTGATGATTTTACTGATAGTATGGGAGATCTTGCCAGCTTCATCAATGTTTCTAGCCTTATGGATATTGACCTTCAGGGTGCTCCCTTCACATGGTCGAACAATAGAAAAGGCAAACATCTAATTCAAGTTAGACTGGATAGATTCCTGGTCTTCACTAACTAGGAAATTAGCCATAACTCCTTCCTAAAAATGCTCCCAAGGACTGCTTCTGATCATAACCCCCTTCTTTTCCATTGGAAGGATAGACCCTACCAAGGTCCCCCCCCCTTTTTTGCTATGAGATTATGTGGGCCTCTCACCCTAACTTTAGAGATCTGGTTAGAAATTGGTGGGCTACCCCAGTCCAAGGGACAACTATGTTCAGAATTGTGGAGAAACTAAAACTCATTAGCAAGGAAGTCAAAGGCTGGAATAGGACTATCTTCAAGGATATCTTCAAAAAAAAGAAGGATCTGGGCTCCAAACTAGAATAACTTCAAAATATTATGGCTACTGGTAACCCCCTGAACCCTATTTTGAGGGAGGAAGAGGACTGTCGCAAGAACTAGAAGGATATCCTCTCTAAGGAGGAAGTGTACTGGAAGCAAAGATCCAAAATTCAATGGCTAAAGGAAGGGGACATAAATTTAGCCTTCTTCCATAGATCAACTTGCATTCAGAGGAGAAGGAACTACATCAAAAGTATCAAGGATGAATCTGACCAAGAGATCACTAGAGATTCCCTAATTGGACAGAGTGCTTCTGATTTTTTCATAAGGTTATACACGGAGGCTAGAGGAAGGGATGTTTCTCTTCAAGATAGCCTTTTGAGTAAGATTCTGACTGCCATTGAGGAGGATGATAACTGTCAACTAACTGCCCCTATCTCTGTGGAAGAATTTTGCCTAGTTGTCTTTGCTATGGGGGCTTATAAGACCTCGGGTCCAGATGGTTTCCCCCTAGCATTATTTCAGGATTACTAGGACATTGTTAGCTATGATGTTACCAAAGTTGTGCAAGATTTCTTTAAGACCGGGAAATTACTGAAAAAAATCAACAATACTTATATTGTTCTTGTCCCCAAGATTGCAAATCCTAGTTGCATGAAGGAGTTCCAACCCATAAGTCTATGCAATACCATATACAAGATAATCTCCAAGGTCCTTGTGAATAGAATTAAACCCCTCTTGGTGAAATTTATTAGCCCATCCCAGAAAGGTTTTGTCCCAGGTCGCCAAATTTTGGATGTTGCCATTGCCACTCATGAAATAATCCACTCCATGGATAGGAGCAGAATACTAGGTATGGCTTTGAAACTGGATATCTCAAAAGCTTATGACAAAGTTAATTGGTGTTTTCTTTTCAAATCTCTTTTAAAGCTGGGCTTCAACCAAAAGGTGGTGGATATGATTTGAGAATATGTTTCCACAGTCCAGTTCTCAGTTTTGATTAATGGGACTCCTAGGGGTTGCTTCAAAGTAGAAAAAGGCATTCGGCAAGGTGACCCTCTATCCCATTACCTTTTTATCATGATTGTTGAAGTCTTGAGCAGAAATGTGGCTGACCTAGTTATCAATGGAAGACTTCAAGGATTCAAAGTTGCTTCAATACTGCCACCTCTAATATTCAACAATTTGTGGATGACACCTTCCTTTTTGGCAAGTCTTCTGTCATGGAGGCTAAATTGTGGAAGAACTTACTAGCTGATTATGTCAAGGCCTGAGAGAATGTATTAATTATGAGAAGAGTAATCTCTTCTTCTTCTACACTCTTAATGATATCCAACTCAGAATTCTCTCTGTCCTTAGGTGCAAGACTACAGCTCTACCAGGGACTTACCTTGGTCTCTCCCTTACGGTCAAGGAAGTCACTCCCACTTTTTGGAACACTATCCTTGAACGGATGCAAAAAATGCTTTCTGGATGGAAAGGGAAGTTCCTTAGTAGTGCAGGGAAGCTCCAACTCCTCACGGCTTCCCTACAGGGAATTCCTATGTATTTCCTATCCATGTTTAAAATATCAGGTGCCAAGGGGAAAAACTTGAGAAAATCCAAAGATCCTTCTTATGGGCGGGCTTGGAGGAGAAAAAGTGCCTTGCTTTGGTCAATTGGGATAGTGTGTTCTTACCCAAATCAATGGGAGGCTTGGGTATAAGAAAGATAAATGCCCTGAATAAGCCACTAATAGCAAAAATTGGATGGACCCCGGCTAAAGGTGAGGCAGACTGGTGTAACATTATTGGAGAAAAGTACCTGGATCGGGAGCAATTCTATTACAATTTGAGTATGGTTGACCTTCCCCAAGGCTGCAAGTTATGGAATAGCATCCTGAAAAGCAGATTGATTATAAGAGAAGGATTGAAATGGCAACTTGGAAATGGCAAGAAGGTGAGATTCTGGGAAGACGTTTGGGTGGAGGACAGACCCTTGGCTAACACTTGTTTCCACCAAATTATGCACCACCAAAAGGGACTCCTGGGGGATTACATAGCTGATTATATGGAAATAGGAAGGGGAGGTTGGAGGAACATTGTCCAGGTCTTCAGCAACAGGCCTAACCTAGTTCCTATAGCTCAGGACCTTCAGAACATTATGATGGAAACTAGAATCCGTCTGGCCTCTCATGAAGACAACTTTATCTAGAAAGAGACCCAATCGGGCACCTTCTCAATCAAATCTACTTAGAGACAGCTCTTGAGACCCTACGAAAGTTGAGTGCTGGAAGAAAATATGGAACCCTTAGCTAATCCCTAAAATTAATTTCTTTTGGTGGTCCCTAATGCATGGTAAAACCCTCACTATGGATAACCTAAAAAAGAGGGGGTTCCATCTCCCCAGTAGATGCAAACTATGTGAAGAGGGGAGAATAGATTTGAAGGTCAAATGATCAAAACATAATGAAATAAACATGCAGAATGCTAAAATATCATTAAAAGACCATTTCACCTTGTTATTTTACCTTCTCCTTCAGATTGAGCTTGATGAAGTGAAGGCGCCCCTTGATAATGCTCCACTTGATGTGCTCCTTTGATTGTTGGATGTGGATGGCTCTCCAATGTTGTGCACAAATGGAATGGATTTGAAAAATGATAAGGATGAGATGATCAAGTTGCCAAGTTGATTTCCTAGGCTCAAAAGGGCAGCATAAATTTACTGGATTTCAAGATGTTTTGAATGAAGGGATGGAGCCCTATTTTATAGGAAGAGGAGAGGAAAATGGATAGCTAGGATGAATTCGAGATGAAGGGCTAAGATTTACTTGTGAGCTCACACAAGGTCCAAGAGAGGGTGTGGAGACCAAGAAATATGCCTTAAAGGCATTTCATATCTCCACACTCCACAAGATGCATTGGAGGAATTAAAAATTCTCCAAAAAAGGATATCATGGGGATTGGAGGAATAAAAACGAATTAAAAAATATTTGGGAGAGGGGATGCCCAGAGGAATGTATGATTTCAAAAATCTTACATTCACCTAGGAAAAGAGCATTTAAAGCTAGTGGTTGGATGAAAAGGACAAAAAGTTGACTTTGTGGCTAATCATGATGATTAACCATTAACAACTCATTAGGAGGGGGATTAGAGGAAACGTTAGGTGGGATTAATATTTGTAGGAGAATTTGACTAGGAGAGAGAATGAGTGGAGGGAATTAAAAATTAGAAGAATAATGTTAAGTGAGTTTAGGGAGTTTCTAGAAGAATGAATTAAGAAGTATTAGAAGAATCATGTTAAGTGAGTTTAGGGAGTTTCTAGAAGAATGAATTAAGAAGATGATTTGTAGGAATCATGTAGGTTAACTAATTAATTGAAATTAATTAGCTAAGAGGAAGATTTGTGAGGATTTGATTTTTTTAGAAGAATAAAGAAAGGGATTGATTAATCATATGCTATAGTGACAATATTAATTATATTTAATTAATATTGAGAGGAATTTGAATTAACATAATTAATTAATTAATTATGCGAGGAATTAAAAATAATTAAAATAATTATTTTTAAGTGTCTACATTTTGCCCCTATTTGAAGCGAGGTGTGATGATACATTGATTCAAAGAATAATCTTGTTTTGATGGTGATATTGGTTTGATAGGATGCCCTGGCTCTTGATTAATAGATTATGGTATGGTGATGCCCCCTCGGGAGATCAATTGAGGTATTTACTCTTTAGAGTTTTGCGAAATTGATATCCTGATAGATTTGATTTGATTTGATTGATAAGATCTAGATTCAATTTGGTTTCAAGAAGAATTCATCCTGTATAAGACAAAGATGATCAAAGTGTCTGGTTTCGGGAAGGATTCATCTTGTATAAGACATGATTGATCACAATATCTGGTTTTAGGAAGAATTCATCTTGTATAAGACATGATCGAAGTGTCTGGTTTCAAGAAGGATACATCCTGTATAAGTCATGATTGGAGTGTCTAGTTTCAGGAAGGATTCATCTTGTATAAGACATGATTAGATCACAACGTTTGGTTTTAGGAAGGATTCATCCTATATAAGACATGATGATCACAATGTTTGGTTTTAGGAAGGATTCATCCTGTATAAGACATGATTAGAGTGTCTAGTTTCAGGAAGGATACACCTTGTATAAGACATGACTGATCACAACATCTGGTTTCAGGAAGGATTCATCCTATATAAGACATGATCAGATCACAACATCTGGTTTCAGGAAGGATTCTTTCTGTATAGGACATGATTGATCACAATGTCTGGTTTCAGGAATGATTCATCCTGTATAAGACATGATCAGAGTGTCTAGTTTCAGGAAGGATACATCCTGTATAAGACATGACTAATCACAATGTCTAGTTTCAGGAAGGATTCATCCTATATAAGACATGATCAGATCACAATGTCTGGTTTCAGGAAGGATTCATCCTATTTAAGACATGATTTAGAATCAGAATTGATTATGTGAGGAAAAAATAGAGGAAGAAAAATTAGGGTGGAAGGGATAGATGAGGAACAAATATGAAGTAGTCATGAGGTATTTGGAAAGAAGAATACGAGATGCAAGACCGTGGAGGAAAATGGGGGCAATTGAGAACTCCATGGTATTATTGAGTTTAGGATTTGATGGAATGATGGTGAGATTTTGTGCACAACAAATGTGGAGAGCCAACCTAGTTTGATGTTGCGTTGAGTGACTTGCACCATTGATTATAGAAATCAGGATGCCATGAGAAACGCAGGGCGTGGACTGACTCTATAGACAAATGGGAATTTCTTGCACACAACAATGCAAGTGTTAAGAAACACTAATACAGAGTTGTGGGTTCGTGCAAGGAAACCCTCAAACACACCGATACCTCTTGTACACGAGAAGGTAAGTGTTGATAAACACTAGTACTAAGTTGCCGATTTATACAAGAAGGATCCAAAACATGTCATACTATGAAATATGCCCCAGTATGCACCTATCATAACATACCTAGATATGAAAGAACCCAGGCAGTCGTAAATAGTGGCAGTCATAGGGAAAAAGATGCAAGCCTATATGAAAAGATCTAACAATATCTAACAAGTCTCTTCCTTGCGACCACATGATACCTCTTGCCAAGAGTAGAACTAGGATGGACTTGGGATTGTTTCTCAAGACTTCTTGAAGCTTACACACAGAGACATAAAATCTTAGTTTCAATGGGACATTCTTTGTTCATGACTCAGGCGAAGACTTCATCATCATAAGCATGTTTTATTGGGAGGCAGAAAAGAAGGAATGTTGTGCATGGGTGGGCTAGATGGCAAATGATTTGTAGTATTGACATGATAGACAGTGGATCCGGTTATTTACCTTGGCATTTGCATAGAGGTTTTCACCAAGGTACTTGTCCATAGCGCCACCAAGTGGTTTTCACTAATGGACGAATTATTTTTTCTTTCTTTTTCTGATTTTTTAATTTTTTTGTGTCATAAGGTGCCTATTTGCCAGGTTTTCACCAAAGTGATGATTTTTTCAGGATCTTTTTCTTATTTTTTTTTTTTTTAATTTTTCTTGATTTTTTTTTTTGACAATTTAAGACTTTCTAAGGACTAAGCATAATGTCTTTTGAGGTGCATGATATTCATTGGATCATCCAAAGGACCACCTTCAGGAGTAGCCAACTGATAAGCTCCTGATCCATATTTCGCTATGATTACATATGGTCCAAGCCAATTATGCTCGAACTTGCCTTTCTTTTCTCTTTCTTGTAGATTTTTTTAATTTTCCATGAGGACGAGATCACCAACTTGGAATTCTCAGGTTCTGACTTTTTTATGATAACTCATGCATAGATAGTTTTGATATACCTGAACATGATTCAAGGCCTTGAGGCACCTTTCATCTAACAATTCTAGCTCTTATAAGTGGGCAATTCTGTATTCTTCCTCTGGTAGGATGTTTTACAACGATACCCTTAGAGAGGGGATCTTGATCTCAAGGGGAAGGATGGCTTCAGAACCAAATACTAGGGAATAAGGAGTGGCACCTGTGGGGGTGTGGATGGAGGTGTGGTAGGCCCACAATGCAGGATGGATTTGGAGGTGCCAATCATGGCCTGCTTCATTGACTGTCTTTTTGAGGATTTTTATTAGGGTTTTATTGGAAGCCTCAGCTTGGCCATTGCCTTGGGGGTAATATGGAGTGGAGAAGCGGTGTTGGATGTTGAATTTTTGGCAAAGTTATTTGACATCCTGGTTCTTAAATTGTTTACCATTATCTGTGATGATAACTTTTGGGATGCCATACCGACAGATTAGGTAGTTCAGGATGAATTTGGATATTGGCTTGCCAGTGGTGAGAGTAAGAGGGATAGCCTCTACCCACTTGGTGAAGTATTTGGTGGCGGTGATAATGAATTTATGTCCATTGGAAGATGAAGGTTGGATTTTCCCAATGAGACCGAGCCCCCATTGTGAGAAGGGCCATGGTGTAATGAATAGCTACAATTCTTGTGACGGTGCATGAATCTTGTCATCATGTTGCTGGCAAGGGATGCATTTCTTCACATAATTGTATGTATCTTCTTCCCTTTTAGGCTAGTAGTATCCTATTCTCAAAATTTTTTTAGCCAATGTGAGTCCACTTGAGTGTGCCCCACAGATACCCTCATGTACTTCGTGTAATGCCCATTCTGCTTCTTGTTTATCTAAACACCTTAGGAGGGAACCATCAAAATGCCTTCTGAACAAGGTGTCTACAAGGATGGTGTAATGGGCACTTCAGCAGATGAAGGTTTGCTATTGGGAAATGTTGGGAAATGGTGTTGTACACCTTGCATAATAATGGTTTATTATTGTATTGTTTTATTATTGTGTGAGGTGGACAAAGAATTAAATTGTAATATCATTGTATTGTTGCACCTAGGAGCACCTAGATGGACGTGCAACATGTAGAGATCCTTTTGGATATTCTTGTAACCACTTGATGAGTTGTATTGACACATTGGTATTGTTATTTTATGTTGGGGAATGTAATTGTGATAAAGTACCCAATATTAAATGTGGGTCATGGGTAGTTAAGGAAAACATTAAAAGGTTGGTAAGGAAAATATTATTTTATTGTCACATGGTTTTGGGGCACATGGTTTTGATGTAATACCACTTAGTGGTTTTGTGGTTGCTTGTTTCTATAA
Source organism: Cryptomeria japonica (assembly GCF_030272615.1). Taxonomy (NCBI): domain Eukaryota; kingdom Viridiplantae; phylum Streptophyta; class Pinopsida; order Cupressales; family Cupressaceae; genus Cryptomeria; species Cryptomeria japonica. The sequence continues at coordinate 237,708,289 of NC_081412.1, read as the reverse complement.
AAGTACCACAAGGGTAGTTGTTTGGGATATGAAGCCAGGTTAGCATTTGTGAAGAAGGAAGCATGGCATGGGATGTGTGGATTCATGCTTGAACACATGGAGTGCTTGGTTATGGCTGGGTTTTGAAGGCTTTCCATAGTTGTATTGTAATGGACGCATTGCTGATAATACATGGTGGATGATGCTTTTGGAGGCTGGGTTTTTCCCTCATGAGGGTTTTCCCAGGGTATATCTTGTGCCACATTTTGTGAGTATGTTGTCTATTCTTTGCATGTGGATCTTATGTGTTGATTTGGTTAAAATTTGAATTTGGGTTATGTGGAAATTGTCATATAATTGGCTGCGAATTTCCTTTCAAGTGGTATCAGAGCTATATGGTTTTAATGGTGTTTATAACCCTATGTGGAATCCATGAATGCATGAAGGAATGAAAAGACAAGACAAGATGTATGATTTTGCAGGTTGTTATTGCAGATCTATGTTGTTTGGATTTGCTGTTGTGATGGGTTGTTTGCAGATTTAGGGTTGGAAGATTTTTGGTCAATCCAGGGCATCATTGAAAAATGCTTTGAATGAGGGTTTTGGGGGTGAGATTTCATAGAAGACCCCGTGGCACAAAATGGACCTCATGAATGGATTCAGGTTGGTCGAGAGACGAATTTTGATATATAATTTGCCCTATTTTGGTGAAGTTGGCCCAGGTTTGAAAATTTTTTAGACGGTACGGCCGTACCGCCTGCATATTCCGTCGAAATATTTTTTATTAAAATTTTCCTGCAAAATATTTTTTTTTTCGAATTGCTTTTTTGAAAAATCAAAAATGAAAAAAAAGCGATTTGAAATTTGAATGAAAAAAAAAAAATTTAAGTGGTTGGGGGGTCCGCAAACTCCCCCTCCCACTGTCTGCCGCATGGCAGTGGTACCAGTGACGGTACCACTGTCGGTACCATTGTCGGTGCCGGCAGTGGTACCGGTCACTGTACACTGCCGGTGCCGGCAGTGGTACCGGGCCACCCACGGCGGTGGGTTCGAAAAAACAAATTTTTTCAAACAATTAAAAAATCTGCCCAAATTTTTATTTTCAGATTTTTGAAATTCGATTTTTTATAAAGTTTTTAAAAACTTTGGAAATATTTGCCATGTAATATTTATTGTATATGTCATGGAAATTTTATTATGCCATGTATTTATTTTTCGAAGGGGTTTGGCCAAGGGCCGACCCAGGGGAATTTTAATTGGATTTTTTGGCATAATGGGAGAAAATGTAAAATTATGGCATATTGAGCAATTATTTTGGAGTCTAGACTTGTGTTTATAGCCTAATTGGCTGTTTTTCTTCAACTGAGCATAACTCGGGCATATGATGTCAGTTTTTCAACTTCTTATAGTCATTGGAAAGGTAGTTGAACGAACTTCATGTTTTTATCATTAGTTTTTTCAGATTTTGCTGTTTGGGTAGTGAAATGTCAGCTGGAAGTGACAGGTACCTTTATGGCTTTGAGAGGTCATAACTTGAGCATACGGAGTCATATTTTGGACTTCGAATAGTGGATGGAAAGCTCTTGGAGAGCACTACAGTTTGACTTAGGTTTGGGGCAGATTTGGAATGATTTATATGCTGATATTTTGACTTGAGTTGATTATGGGTTCTTTTGACTATGGTGACATGATGAGTTTATGGCATGCTACATAATGGAGATTTGGATTTGATGTCATTGTATACTCGATGTTGTATCTTGATTACTCTTGTGGTGACATGGATATCAATTTTGGTTTGAGTATGTATGTTGCATTGATTGGTCTACAAGTTGTGCAGTTTTGTGAGTTGTCTTTACTTACAGGATTTCACCTATGACTTGGATATGGGTTGTCTATGCCCATAGATCCTTCATTGTTTATGCATATTCAGATTTGGTGGCTTGTTTTAGTCATTGGTTTGTTGATTTGTTATCATGTTGAGGAGGAGAGATGTTGTTACCAGGTACAGTCATGATGGGGGACCTACATGGTTGACTATGTGATGCTGACAGGTTGGACACATTGAGAGTTAGATGCTTGTTTTCATGGAGATGATCATGATGCCATGGTTGTTCCTTGTGTTTAGGGACATTGGCATGACATGGTTGAATTTGCAGGTGCTTTAATTGATGATCTTTTTGGATTCCTGATTGATATGGCAGTTTATCTTCTTGTTTGAGGATCATGGTTTATGTGGCTTTTAGGGAGCTCATGATGTGCACTTTGAGTTCTTTGATTGTTAGTTGTTCTTGGTTGATTCTCATGGTTAGAGGATGGTTTAATCATATTGTCATGGATAGCTTGATTACACTTTTAGTGGGAGCTTTTGACAGTGGTGATGTGGCGGTGTAGGATTTGATCCTGATTGTTTGTTGGTGGTTTCGTATCATCTTGAGATGGATTTCATGGTTTACTTGATGTTATTGACTTTTCAGTTGTATGTGAGTAGACCTGGATGATCTTCATTTAGGAGATGGTTATCACGATGCTTTGGAGAGCTTGATACCACAGTTTAGTGGGAGCTTGTGGCAGTGATGTGTATTCACCATTGGATGGTGGATGATCTTCTTAGTGTGCAGATGTTTGGAAGATGCCTTAGATCCTGTTGCTGCAAAAGGGTCTTTCACATTTGCTGGTTCACTAGTAGGAGATGGTGATCTTCATGATATTTGAGGATGTTTGCATCTTGAGGGCTCAAGGAGTCCTTGGTTGAGATGTGGTTTTATGCTTTCATTTGACATGTTGTCCTTTCTTGATTGGATGGTTGATATTATGTCATGGTGCACTCTTGATACTAGTTTAGAGTTTTGGCATGATATGGTTATTTTGATATGTTCATATGGAGCATGTTATCTTTTTGGTTGAGATGGATTAGATCATGTTGTCATGTTATGTTCCTAATTCTGCGGTTGGAGCTTTGACATTGATAGTTCTCTTTGTATTGGGTACATGATCATTTGCTTGATTACTTCATGGTGATGCTATGTTGCATTTGGAGTTTGGCATGGATTGATTGGATATAGGTACTCATGGATACTTGGAGGATGTTGGTGATGCTAGTAGTCTTTTGTGATTAGAGACATATGTTGGAATGGTTTATGGTTTCAGCAGGAAGTCCAAGGAGCATTCACTTGGTTTATGGACTTGAGAGGAGAGTGTTCTTAGTATGAGTCATGATGACTTGGTGAGCATTCTCATTCCCACTCTTGGTCTACTTGGCAGTTTACTACTTGAGAGGTATAGCTCATTGTTCCTTTCAGGTACATTATGTTTATGCTATCTTTCATAGATATGGATCTTGAGCTATGGATTAATGGTTAGTTTTGGAGGATTCATTTGAGAGATGTATGGCATTGGTTATCTCCTTGTGCATTTGAGTTATTATTATGATGGTGGCAGTCATTAATATTAGTTTGGAGATGGTTTATTGGGCATATTCCTATGGTTTGGGAATGGATATTTAGTTTGATCTTCTTGGTTATGGGAGGCTTACATCCATATTGTTTACATGATATATATGTTTGTTTGATCCAAGGGATTGAATGGTGCTTTGGGTGTTGTTATGCTTCTCATTTGGGGTTCTATGGAGGAGATCATACTTGACTTATTTAGAGGTGTTTGTAGAAGGACATACTACAGAATTTGGTTTGCAGTGTTTCTCTCTTTGTTTCGGTTATCTTCCTAGTTGTTTGTATTCACATTACATTGGTTGGAGGTTATTTGGAGCTATGTGCTTATTAGTCTTTGTATTCATGATATGTCATGTGGGAGATGACATGGTGGTTCCTTTATCTCTTTCTTTTGTTGGTGTGGAGAACATGGGAGAATGTTGGAGACATGGTGTGAGAGTGGTACTTGCAGTTTTGATGTTCATATGATGTGGATGTTCTTGATACTACATGGTTACACTTCTATGATGTGTTTTTAGTGGATTCATTTCTAATATTGACATTACCTATGCAGTGGGAGTTCTTTGGTGTACATACGTGGCAGGTATTGCACTTGGGATTTGTGGTTGCATGTTACAGGTTGCATATGTTGATGAAATGTTATTCACTTGATTGTATGCCTAGGAGGCATGTATAGTTGATGTGTTAGCACTTGATATGGGTGTTGTTTCAGCTATGTAAAAGAGCTACTCTTGCATTGGATACCTTTGGATTAGTGTTTGTGTTCAGATATCAGTTGGTGTAGGACTTATCATTTGTTGCGACAGGTTGTGTGGCTTTCTCTTTGGATGGCCTCTTCATGTCCAGTGGCAGTGGCATGATGGAGGGTGGGGGCATTCATGTATGAGATGGTGGTCACTTTGTTCTTGTTGCAGGTATCTTGGTTGAGCACATGGAGCACTTGGATTCCATGATGGTATATGTGCGTGGAGAGACCAATCTCTTGTTCATGTGGCAAATTACTTCTTGCCCCTTATGCAATGTATACAACAAGTGGGAGAATGTTGGGAAATGGTGTTGTACACCTTGCATAATAATGGTTTATTATTGTATTGTTTTATTATTGTGTGAGGTGGACAAAGAATTAAATTGTAATATCATTGTATTGTTTCACCTAGGAGCACCTAGATGGACGTGCAACATGTAGAGATCCTTTTGGATATTCTTGTAACCACTTGATGAGTTGTATTGACACATTGGTATTGTTATTTTATGTTGGGGAATGTAATTGTGATAAAGTACCCAATATTAAATGTGGGTCATGGGTAGTTAAGGAAAACATTAAAAGGTTGGTAAGGAAAATATTATTTTATTGTCACATGGTTTTGGGGCACATGGTTTTGATGTAATACCACTTAGTGGTTTTGTGGTAGCTTGTTTCTATAAAAGTACCACAAGGGTAGTTGTTTGGGATATGAAGTCAGGTTAGCATTTGTGAAGAAGGAAGCATGGCATGGGATGTGTGGATTCATGCTTGAACACATGGAGTGCTTGGTTATGGCTGGGTTTTGAAGGCTTTCCATAGTTGTATTGTAATGGACGCATTGCTGATAATACATGGTGGATGATGCTTTTGGAGGCTGGGTTTTTCCCTCATGAGGGTTTTCCCAGGGTATATCTTGTGTCACATTTTGTGAGTATGTTGTCTATTCTTTGCATGTGGATCTTATGTGTTGATTTGGTTAAAATCTGAATTTGGGTTATGTGGAAATTGTTATATAATTGGCTGCGAATTTCCTTTCAATGGGCACTTCAGCGGATGAAGGTTTGTTGTTGGGTTTTGGTGAGGTGTGGGGGAATGTTGTTGTCTTTGAGGAAAGCAAAGGTTTCTTGGTACCAAGGGGACTCGGGACCAACAAGAACACACACCGTTTCAGACTTTGGTAGGTCGTATGCTGGTATAAACAATTGCTTGACCAAGAACTTGCACTTATGACTATGTGCTAACATTTGAAGGAGGGAGTCAATGGTGGCCATTGCATCTGCAGCCCTGTTGTTTGTTTGTGGGATTTGATCAAACTTGATTGTTGTGAAATGTTGCTTAAGATCTTCAACCATGGTATGGTAGGGAAGGAGTTTATCATCTTTTTTCTGGTATTCATCATTGACTTGTTTTATGATGAGCTCGGAATTGCCATAGACTCGTAATTCCTTTATTTTCCAGTGGATAGTCAAGCATAAACCTATGATGAGGGCCTCGTATTCTGCTATGTTGTTGGTACATGCAAAGGCTATCTTTTATGATTTTGGGATGCCATCTCCTTGAGGTGTGAACAATAATATTCCTGCCCCCGATCCATTTTGAGTATAGGAGCCATCAAAATACAATTGCCATGTAGAGGATGTAGTAACAGTCGTAATGAACTCATCTGGTAATTCTGTGAGAAGAGGATGGTCACTTGGAAGTGGAGCTTCAGCCAACTGATCTACAATAACCTATCCCTTGATTTCTTTTCTGTCTACATATTCAATGTCAAACTCACTTAAGAGCATGACCCATTTAGCCGTTCTGCTAGTGAGAACAACTTTGGACAAGAGATATTTAAGTGGATCAATTTTAGCAATTAGTTTTGTTTTGTTGTTTAGCATATAATGTTAGAAATTTTGTGTGCTAAACACCAATGCCAAGCATGCTCTTTCAATGGGGGTATAGTTGAGTTCATACCCTACCAATGTATGACTGATGTAGTAAACGACATGTTCTTTCCTTTGATCATCTTTTTGTGCCAATAATGCCCCCAATACCACTGTAGTAGCGCATATATACAAAATAAGGGGTTTTCCAAGGGTAGGAGGCATCAATATCAGAGGTGATGCTAGATATTCTTTTAGTTTCTCAAAGGCCTTTTGGCATAAGCAGTCCCATTTGAATTTTGTATCCTTGCGCAAGAGGTGTGCAAATGGATGGCACTTATCTACTAGTTGTGAAATGAAATGCCTGACAGATTGGAGTTTTCCCTGGAGACTGTGTAGTTGTCTAAGAGTTTTTGGTGGAGGCATTTCCATGATAGCTTTTACTTTTGCAAGATAGACCTCGATGCCTCTCGAGAAACAATGAATCGTAATAGTTTTCCTGATGTGACTCCAAACACACACTTTTTTGGATTCAGCCGTAGTTTGTATTTTTCTAATCTTTCAAAGATCTGCTTTAGAATGGGAATGTGTTCTTATCTTGTCTTAGATTTGCCTAGCAGATCATCCACATAGTCCTCCATAATTTTGTGTAAGAGGTCATGAAAAATTGTTGTCATTGCATGTTGATATGTAGCTCTAGTATTTTTGAGACCAAAAGGCATGACTTGATAACAGAAAGTCCCCCATGGTGTTGTGAATGCAGTTTTATGTTGATCCTCATCTACAATCCTGATTTGGTTGTATCCAAAGAATCCATCCATAAGCGACAACATCTCATGTCCTGCTGTAAGGTCCATAATCATATCTATGTTTGGGAGCGGGAAATCATCTTTACGACAAGCTATATTTAGATCTCAAAAATCTATGCAGATGCAGATGCCCCTAGCAGGTTTGCCGACAGGTACAATGTTGGAGACCCATTTAGCATAATCTATTGGTTTGATAAATTATGTGTCAAACATCTTTTGGAGTTTCTCCTTGACCAGGAGTGCAATATGTGGGTGCATTTTGCGCAATTTTTGTTTTACAAGTTTTGCATCTAGGTGGACGGTGAGATTGTGAACCACCAAGGCATGATCCAACCTTGGCATATTGGAATAGGACCATGCAAAATTGATTTTTACCTCTATAAGGAAGTTGATGAAGTCTTCTTTCTCGATTTCTGTGAGAGATTTGGTAATGAACACATTTTTTGGAATGACCTCGATGCCCATGTTGATGCTATCTATTTCTTCTATCAACAAATTTGATTTGTCCTATAGAAGGTAACCAATGGTAGGGAGGTCAAATCCCTCATCGTCAAGTGCCTTTTCTAGGTTTTCACTTTTAGATTTGCCCTTTGTTTTTATTTCTTGTTAATCCAAAGGCGCCTCAGGGAGGTTTTCACCTAGGGAATCATATCTTTTTCTTTTATTATCTTTTTTGTGGCTAAGGGCATTGACTTGACTACGAAAGTATCCCTTTTCGTGTAGTTGAATACCCTCGATTCTGCTACAATCTTCCATATTTTGCGTTGTTAGGAGAGCAATGAGAGCATTATCATCGACACAGATATCTAAAGTGGGTTTGTCTCATTGGCCCCAATCAATGAGTTCAGGATGGACAAGAAGTAGCTCATGTGAAGTGGGAGGGGTTACGGGGGTGATGGTATTGATGTAAGCATCCAAGAAGATATCTTTCTCATATTCATAAGGCATTTCATGGAATTCCTCTTCGTCAATGCTTTCGATATCTGAAGAAGGACTAGAAGGGGCACCAGTGATAGTAATCTTAGGCATTGGGGTGTACCCCAAGCCTTTGTTGTATCTGTAGGAGATAGGATTTATGGGTGCTTTTCTTCCTTTCTCCTTTGGTCCCAGGCCATGTCCTTTGTAACCCATTTTTTCAACTATGGCAGATGCTTTTGGGTACATTTCTTTGGATATTCTTGTTGGATCTTCATCTTCTTCTTGGTACAGCCATGAAGAGATATCTGCTTTGAGGCTCTCGTTATCAAGTGGGCCCCATTGTTGGAAGGTGGTGTTTATGCATTGCATGACTAGTTTCGGGTCCTTTTTGAGCTCTTTTGGTTTGGCAAATGACTTAGAAGAGAGAGGGAGGTTGCCTATTAATAAGATGTCCTCCAATTTGTATTCTCCACAGCCATTGTCCAAGATCTTGATTTGATTATTTGGTTGGGATGATGTGGAGGCAACATTTGATGTGTCAGATGGAGGCGTTGGTGAGGGTCGATTTAGTGGGCAATGATACAGATGCTTCCCCTCTAATAGTTTGTAATATTGAAAAGGTTGGGTATCACCTTTGATAGTGATATCTCTTCCATTATAGGGGAATTTGATGCATTGGTGATAGGTGGAGGGTACGGCCTGCAAGGAATGAATCCATGGCCTCCTGAGGAGAATGTTGTAGGGGAGGTCACGATCTAGTACTTGGCAAGGGGTTTCAATTGTAATGGGGCCCACTTGAAGAGGTAAGGTGATCATGCCCTTTGAAATTCTTTTTGCATCATCATATTCCTTTATTGTGATCCTTCCTGATGTGTCTATCAAATCCTCAGAAAGTCCCAACTATTTTATTAATTTGTATGTACACAAATTGAGCCCAGACCCACCATCTATCAGGATACGTTTGACCTTGTGCTTGTGGATAAGAGCTTCGATGTGTAAAGGTTTGTTATAGTCTTCATCTGCGGGAGCATCTTTGGAGTTAAATACAATGTGTTGCTAGGCAGCAAGGTTTCCAATGAGGGCTTGGAATTGGGTGGTGTTGATGTTATCTGGAATGCATGATTGGAGAAGGGCTTGTTCCAAAATTTCTTTATGGACTGGGGAAGTCTTGAGAAGTTCCAAAATGGAGATCTGCATGGGTGTCTTCCCAAGTTAATCAAGGAGGTTATATCAGTGGGTGGAAGACATGGGTGGGGGGTTTGGTGGGGGAGGAACTCCTTGGATGGTGACTCTTCCTCGACATGTAGTTGCATTGCAGTCATTCTAGAAATGGGAGGTGGAAGGTGTGGCACCTTGAATGACTATCCTAGTAGGATTTGGTTTGCTTTGGGAAGAAGGAGAATTGACTCTTTAGATGGTTATGACATTGACATGATTGTCTACAGGTTCAATGTGACCTACTAAAAAATCAAAACCGATTATGTGATTAGCGTAGTCATAACCCATTGTGTTAGATGATGAGCCTTTTCCTTTATCATGCTTCGGGAAGGGTTCCTGGTACATTTTGAGTTTTTCATTGTTATTACCAGGTTTTGTATTTGCTACTTCAATCTCACCTCTATCAATGAGATCTTGTATGTAGATCTTCAGTTTCATACACTTGCGTGTATCATGTCCCTTGATACGATGGTATTCACAATACTCATTTTCATTATACCATCTTGGTTTAGGTTGATTGGGGTCAAACGAGCAAGTGACTAGAAAAACCACTATACCTGCTTGGACAAGTTTTTTAAACACCACTTCAATAGGCTCAGCCAGAGGAGTGAAATCTCTTGGAGTCCTGTTATTCGATCGGGGTGGTCGTCCCTGGATTGAGACATTGTTGTGAGGTTTTTGGGATTGATTTTGTTTGTTGAATTGATAATTGTTGGTGGTGGATTTTGGGGGAGCGGCCACGATTTGGACCCGCTTTGCATCAGTTATACCATCATTGACCACATTTTTGTTTTTGGACCAGAATTTTGGCTTCTCGTTATAATAAGAGGAAGAACTTTGTGTTGATTTCTGGTAATGTTTCAAGGTTCCTTCCTCCAACAAGACACATTTGAGGGCGAGGCCCTTATCTGCCAATTTTTGGAAGGATTTGATACATTGAGATATTAAAGGTCTTGAACGTTCAGGCACCAAGTTCTTTTGGAATAGCTCAATTTGATGTTGTTCTGGCATGTCCCACTGAAATTTCTTAATAAGATGTCGGCATCTTTGTAGGAAATTGGTGAAGGTTTCTTTGGGCCTTTGTTTTGTATTACATAAGTTCATCATAGATACATCATTACCCATGTTGTATGCATAGTGGGCCACAAATTTTTCTGCCAAGTCTGGAAAAGAGACAATGGAACCTCGTGGTAAAGATGAGAACCATGCCAAGGCGTCTCCCATGAGACTTTTGGGAAAGAGTCTACGAAGATAAAGGTCACTATAGGAAACTTCTTGGCATAAGATGTGGAATTCTTGGACATGGTCGCAGGGATCTCCTTTGCCTTCATACTTGGTGAATTTAGGGATCTCAAATCTTGGGGGATATGGTGCAACTGATATGATGGGTCGTAAGGACAAGGGAAAAACTCTTCGAATGAGTAAGTTTTCCTTTTATTAGTCCTTTGTTTCATGTCCTTGATGATATTCTTCATGTCTTGAATTTCCTTGATGAGGTCTTGTTGTGGACTTTGATATTGATGAATTATATTTGCCCCAAGAATTGGATGAACCAAAGAAGGTGCACCACCACCAATATATTGATATGATGAGGAGGTGGGAACGTGGGATGTGATGACCGATGTCACTGGGGTTTGAGGGACAGTTGGTTGCTATTTGCCAACTGTTGTGATGGGATTGAATACAGCCCGGATAAAATTTGCAACATTGTTGGGAGGAAGGGAAGTTTGTGGAATAGAAATTTGTGGTTGAATAGAAGGAGGTGGTATAGATGTTTGTTGGATAATAGATGAGATCAGATTTGATAGGGGTATGGATGGTAAGGAGGAAGAAGGTGGGATGGAGACCACAATGGGAGGTATCGTGGGTGGCATTGATTGAGCCTAGATGATTGATGGGGCTGAAATTGATTGAGTTTGAATAGTAGGTGCAACACTTTGTGTGGGAGAGAGGTCTCCTTGTGGTTGTTGGGTGAGAGCAGATCTATTAAATTTAGGTAGAAGTTGAGCTCCATGTTCAAGGAGAGTTTTCAGAAGTGCAATAGGATTGTGTTTAATAAACTTTTCCATCATCTCTTGGTTATAAGAATCTACTAGGAAAGTTTGCACTTCCAAACAAAGTTCATCTTGGTTAACTATGTCAAGATTTTGACTTTGATCTTGATCACTAGGTTGCCCACTTTGTGTATGATCTTGCGTGGGATCGTCATATAGGACACCAATGTTTGGCATGCCATATTGTTGTTCAATCATCTTTTTCTTTTGGGATTGAGTTGTGACCATACACGATATTTGTGATGAAAAGACTTAAGAAATTTGTGATGAAAGGACTTAGGAAATTTGAGGATGATTGATGGAGGAGGTATAGTAGTGATGGTTTAGAAGAAATTTGATGACTAGGTTGTCTTTGGTATGAACATGAAGGATCGATTCGAATGGAAAGTTGTATGAAGGGATATGACCACCTTGATTTGGATGATAATAGGTGTTTCAAAGGATAAACTTGAATATTGACGTAGAGGATAAACTCTTAGCTTCTCTCTTGGGCTTATGAAAAATGGGACGGATAGAGTTTTGACGCAATTTTGGACTTTATGTGGGTAATGACTTGGACAATTGTTTGTCTTGACAAATGTTTTTGCAAAGTGTTTAGGGATAGTGATGTGTTTTTAGTCTACTCTTGGCAAGTATGTATCAAACAAAGCAAACACAGTGATCAAATGCATATTATATCAAAGACACTCATGCTCATATAAAACATTCTTAAGGCTAGCAAGGACAATAGTCATTGAATCCCAATTGGTTTCCCATATATGCTTACCCAGAGTGTACAATTAGATGCTTGACCCCATTGGCTCCCCTCCATGACACTCACTTCTCAGGGCAGCCAAGCATCAATTCCCATGAAAACTCTTCATGGTGAACTTTGTGTCTCTACTAAGGGCCGTAAGAATATGGGCCGCTTCAGAGGTCTGACTTTGTGCACCATTGAATAGAAGGTTTTTGGCCACTATGAACAAGGTGTTTAGTAAGTCTTCCCGTTAGGAGCTACCCTTCAAAGTTGCACAAGTGCAATTGAGGCCTATAGCCCAATAAAGCACCAAGAACTTAGTAGTCATGCAAGCATGATTGAGATCTCTAGGATCCTACTAAGCACCCAATGTGAGAGTGAACTCTCATATAGCCCCAACCATTAACCCTTTCTTATTCAATGGCCTATTTATTATAGTGAGTTGGGAACCCCAGGTCTGGGTGTACTCACTTGGGTTGTTCCCCTCTTACCTTCTCAAAGAGCAAGTTGGGAGGGCAGACCTGCTAGAGGTAAATACATAATCAAACAAGAAAAGGTTGGAGAGTCTGGATTTCTGATCATCTAGTAAGATGAGAGCATACTTTCCTACCTTTACACTTTTCTTAAAGACACATAAGACAATGGTTCATTCCATTTTAATTAATATCTAGGTGCCTAATTTAAGTAAATGCACAATATTTGGTTGATTCAACTAGGCAACCTACAAAACCACTTGATTAGTAGTTTGAAAAATGGAGTCTTCAAAAAGCGTCCTGCAAAACAACTTGATTAGTAGTTTGGAAAAATAGTCTTCAACAAGCGTCTTGCAAAACAACTTGATTAGTAGTTTGGAAGAAATAGAGTCTTCAATAAGTGTCCTTCAAAAAACAACAAAATGACAAAAATATTATTTTTTTTGATTTTTTGGGAATGAATAGAAAACATGAATAAATTTTTTTTTACTAATGGCAAATGTGGATTTGAAGAAAGCTTTGATGGGTAAATGGGGTTTGACTAGGTTTTTGCCACTTTCTAAGGGATAGGCAAGCGAAAAATGGGAATTTTGGAGGAGAGATGAAGGAATGGAAAAATTTGTCCAAGAGGGACAAAGAAGCAAAAGTTGGAGATGGATAATATGAGAAAAATTTGGAGGTGATTGGATAAAAGGAGAAGGAGTTATGACAAACCCTAAAAATAGAGAAATATGAGATTTTGGGCTTCAAAAAGTGAATTTTTGGGATAAGGCCTCCAAGGAAGGAAATGTGGAAAATGGCAATGCGGAAAATCTGGTGAAGTTCGGAGGAAATGGAGTTAAGATAAAGAAGATATGGCGAAAAAATAGAAAAATTTTAACTTTTTTTAAAAAAACCTTAGATTTAATAGAGCAGATAGAAACCCTAGATTTAACAGAACAGAAACCCTAGATTTAATAGAGCAGAAACCCTAAATTTAACAGAATAAAAAAAATGTCAAAGGACCGGATTTCTGATTGTCTAGATAGACAAGAGCATAATCTCCTACTTTCACACTTTCTTGCGGTCAGATAGATTATATTTAAACAGAGCAGATAACAGGAAATGAAAAAAAAAACAAAAACAAAGAAATGCAGACTACAGTTAGTGCCTAAAAATTTTAGACAGATTAACGGAGCAGACAGTAACACTAAACAGATAGAAAAGTGTCAAAAGTCTGGATTTCTGATTGTCTAGATAGACAAGAGCATACTCTCCTATTTTCACACTTTCCTGCGGTCAGAGCATACAGTCAGGCTAAATAGAATAGAAAAGTGAAAGGTTTAGATTTCTGATTGTCTATATAGACAAGAGCATACTCTCCTACTTTCACATAGATTATAATTAAATACAGCAGATAATAGAGTAAATAATAGATCGGATAACAGGATTTCAAATTCCCACAAAAACGCTCGCGCTAATTGTAGAGCTATCATGCTGAAACTGAAACTGAAACAGAAAAAGAACAGAAACAAAAACGCAATAGAATAGAAAAGAAGCTGTTGCGTAGAAATACAGAGCCGCTATTCTGGAACCTGCAAAAAAAAATTATTTTTTTTTCTGCAGTCGCGCTATTCTAGAACTTGCATCTCACAACTCACAAAAACCTAAAAAAAACATTAGTTCTTAGGGACGTGGGTCCCACCGGGCGTGCCAAAATGAAGAGGGTAAAATAGATTTGAAGGTCAAATGATTAAAACATAACGAAATAAACATACAGAATGCTAAAATATCATTAAAAGACCATTTCACCTTGCTATTTTACCTTCTCCTTTGGATTGAGCTTGATGAAGTGAAGGCGCCCCTTGATAATGCTCCACTTGATGTGCTCCTTTGATTGCTGGATGTGGATGGCTCTCCAATGTTGTGCACAAAGGGAATGGATTTGAAAAATGATAAGGATGAGATGATCAAGTTGCCAAGTTGATTTCCTGGGCTCAAAAGGGCAGCATAAATTTATTGGATTTCAAGATGTTTTGAATGAAGGGATGGAGCCCTATTTTATAGGAAGAGGAGAGGAAAACGGATGGCTAGGATGAATTCAAGATGAAGGGCTAAGATTTACTTGTGAGCTCACACAGGGTCCAAGAGAGAGCGTGGAGACCAAGAAATATGCCTTAAAGGCATTTCGTATCTCCACACTCCACAAGATGCATTGGAGGAGTTAAAAATTCTCCAAAAAAGGATATCATGGGGATTGGAGGAATAAAAAGGAATTAAAAAATCCTTGGGAGAGGGGATGCCTGGAGGAATGTGTGATTTCAAAAATCTTACATTCACCTAGGAAAAGAGCATTTAAAGCTAGTGGCTAGATGAAAAGGACAAAGAGTTGGCTTTATGGCTAATCATGATGATTAACCATTAATGACTCATTAGGAGGGGGATTAGAGGAAATTTTAGGTGGGATTAATATTTGTAGGATAATTTGACTAGGAGAGAGAATGAGGGGAGGGAATAAAAAATTAGAAGAATAATGTTAAGTGAGTTTAGGGAGTTTCTAGAAGAATGAATGAAGAAGATGATTTGTAGGAATCATGTAGGTTAACTAATTAATTGAAATTAATTAGTTAAGAGGAAGATTTGTGAGAATTTGATTTTTTTAGAAGAATAAAGAAAGGGATTGATTTATTAAATAAATCAATCATATGCTATAGTGACAATATTAATTATATTTAATTAATATTGAGAGGAATTTGAATTAACATAATTAATTAATTAATTACACGAGGAATTAAAAATAATTAAAATAATTATTTTTAAGTGTCTACACTATGTAAAGCTAATGAGGAAACTATTGACCACTTGTTTGTCCTCTGCCCCTTTGCTGAACATTTATGGATTAATACTCTTGAGAAATGTGGTCTCTATTGGGTCTTCCAAAATGACATTAAATAGCTTGTGTTTGGATGGAATCCCCCCTCCCATCACTGCCTCATCATCCAATTATGGAGACAAATACCGCTGCACATCTGCTGGGCCTTATGGAGAGAAAGAAATAGCATAATTTTTAGAGATACTGAAACCCCTCCTGATAGTGTTGCTCACATTTGGTTTAAGATGATCTTTGAAAACATAGAGCTGACAAAATGGAAAACCCCCCCTAATCCCCCTAATTGGATAGAGAAAAAAATTGTTGAAAGATGAAAGCTCCCCCTTGGTTTTGAAATATTCAACAACAATGCCAAAAACAAAAGAAGTTTGACCAAATGGTCAACCCCAAAATTACATTGGTATAAGCTAAACTTTGATGGTTCAGCCCAAAATACCTGTCAAGTAGGGGGTGGAATCATCTACATGATAGTTTTGATACTAAATGTATGTACATATCCAATAGCCAACAAGATGAGAGAGGGGGGTGAATCATACAAACTTAATCTTTCATAAAAACATCAGATTCAATCTCAGTAACATATATTTTGGTAATATAACCAAAATTGTTAAACATGCAAACTCAAAAGGCATATAAACATCATAAAACTCATAACACTAGATTTAATGTAGAAACCTAAATAGGGAAAAACCACTATGGGATTTCGAACCCACTAAGAAATATACTCTTTTAGAGTATGCTTGGTTAAAAGAAAATCTTGTTAAAGATTACAAACACATTGCTAGATGTGACCCGGTTAAGGGATTTCCCTCAGATTTGTTAGGATCTTCACCTTATTAGAAGTGACCTTGTTAAAGGATTTCAAACACTCAATCAGAATGTCACCTTGCTAGAGGGTTTTACAAATAAGACTGTTAAGTCCACTCAGTTAAGAGATTTTCTATCACTTTCACAAAATAACAGTAATAAAATCTATCTACAACTTCACATCTAAAATGCTAAAGTAGATTCTTATTTGTTCAATACAATCTAGACATAGAACTAATCTTGTCCATCTCCTGGGCTTCTATACTCTATTATTCAAATAGGTCTTCAAGCTTCTGTGCTCGGTAATCACTATGTAGCATCCCTATGAATACACTTGCCTACATACATTGTTTATCAATAGTTTCCTATTTATAAACAATTAGGTAACTGCTTAATCTCCTTGATCACATTTCCTATGATCAATCATAGCCATCAGATCTTTGATCTTGTCCAGGTTCAATGCATCTTTCGATCTAAAAAATGTTTTACCCCACCTAGGAACTTGCATATATTTCTTGGAACTTGTGCCAGGGTATTGCGGTTCAATATGTGTTGTAGATCTTCATGCCGACTTTCTATTGCCTTAGATTCATTAACAAACTATATTAACGGCATACCAATCATTCAATCAGTTCCAGCTCATTAGCTTCCTTCATTAAATAATGCATACAAACATTTAATGCATTCTATTATAGCTCAGTTACAACTCGGTAACAACTCAGTAAATACTAAACTTCACTCGGTAGACATTCCACCTTCATTAACTGATAGCAATAACCTTAGGGTTTATCGACTAGGTTCCTTAGGGTTTACGGACTAGGTTCTTTTCTTGATAACATAGTATAGTATTAACCTTTACAATTTACAACATATATATGATGTTAAAACAATCTAAAACATCATGATCTCATCATTGTCTGACTTGGTACTAGTTGCCCATTGAATACCTTATTCATCCCCTTATTCATCATATTCTTTCCTGTGTCTTTTCCTGACAACTTTATATTCTTCAAATCATACTTTTCAAGATATGGCAACATCATACTGAATTAGAAAATCAATTTCTTGACATCAATGACAAAATAATAATATCAAGACAGTAAACATTCTTAATCAATTATATCCATAATCATCAACAACCTTCTCAATATCCTTATGAAATGCCAACAATCTTTCATTGTCTATTATAATGCAATATTGCCAACACCGCGACCACTTGGGGAACACTGTGGTAGCCTACGTGGGCAACCTAAAGAACAATGCTATCACTGAATCAGAGAGAATGGCCCTCCTATGGGGTCTGAAATTTTCCAACTCCATAGGAATTAAACAACTAGAAATTGAAGGAGACTTACAGATAATTGTGGAAATGGTGAAAGGGAGATCTACTATTGGTTGGAGAGTGGAGTCCATTTTGAGGGATGTCAGGAGCCTTCTGGCCAACCTGGATGGCTTCACCATTTGACATATCTTTA
The DNA here is from genome assembly GCF_030272615.1 of Cryptomeria japonica. NCBI lineage: Eukaryota > Viridiplantae > Streptophyta > Pinopsida > Cupressales > Cupressaceae > Cryptomeria > Cryptomeria japonica. Next base: position 237,690,889 of record NC_081412.1, on the reverse strand, counting down.
GAGAAGGAAACGAAGCTACCGATTCCATGGTGGTGGTGGGAAGGCTACAAAATGGCTTACGATGTTGGAGGGACCCTAGTCTACTATCAATCACCACCAAGGTGATCTTGGAAAAGGAAAAAACATATGTCCAAGATAGAAGCATTTTATCCACCCAAAGATGAAGGAAACCAACTTTCAAATTTTAAGTTGGGACGGGAATCCCACCCATTATGATCTCAAATGACCATGTATCAAAGGCGGGCTTAGTCACCACTCCCACAAGGGATAGAATTATGATGACAGTACAGGTATCGGGAATGATTATTCCCTAATTATTACCTGGATGAAGCCAACTGGCAATGATAAAGGCAAAGGAAGGGAAAGGTCAAATCACACTGGCTTGATTGAAGGTTTGCATGTTCCTAGTAGATTTCCTAATTTTGATATCTACTCGAACATAAGAGATAATAATCACCCTTATTATTACATCCTCTTATCTCAAGTTTGACATAGATTTTATATCAACTCTGCCTTAATTATGTCTCGGCTGTGGACTCACATTCACTCTATTAAGCTAGAGGAATCGAGAATGGGGGGGATAGGCTCAGATTGGAACTTGATAAAGTGGATGAATTCAGACAAAAACCGGCGGTGTGGTTCATCTGCTCAGAGAGCGGCATTGATAAGTTCATGGAAAATATGAAGGAAAATGATGAAAGACTATCCAAGCAATTTGTGACTTCCTAGGAAGATAGAAGAGTTACCATGGGGGGTATCTCATTTGAAATCAATGAAGAGGTTATAGCCTAGGTGACGGGTCTTTCTATGGAGGGAAGGAAATGGAAAAAGTAGAGTCATATTGCGGATACCACCAACTTGAACTAGTTCTTCCACGAGGACAAAAGCCCTATTAAGAGGGCTGGTGGATTCAATAGAGAGGAGCTCCCTCACCCATGGGATGAGGTATGCTATATTGTGATGAAGTATTTCACGCTAGAGGGAAGGTATGGTATCTTCTATTACTACCATCTCCCTTTCCTTAACCATTTGAGAAATAAGGACCATATTTTCATTCCATTTTTCTTGTTGCATTCTCTAGACATTGATGTTGAGGACATTGTTGAAGCTAAGAAAAAAGGGAAATATATCCCCATCCTCCACCAAGGCCTCATTCTTTGCTTGTACAACTTCCACCTCGCCCTCTGCCTACCCCGTTCCATCTACGTCTAGAATGTGACTAATACTAGCCCTTCGACCCACCCCTCTGCTAAAAATGATGCTAGCCCCTCTCGGCTCCCGAAAATTGGCTCTTGCAACAAGAAAACTAAAATACACTCCCCTGAGGAGGTCACAACTCCCAAGAAAGTCAGAATCTAGGAGATTGATTCTGACATGGAAATTATTGAAGAGGCCAATACCCCCCGCCGCTCTAGCAGGCTTGCCTCTAAACCCTTGAAAAAATCTCTGAGAGACCCCTCTTCTTTGCATGACACTGGAAATTCCATCCTGACTGATAATATGGTTTTTCTCCATCATAACTCGACCCCTCAATCTGTTAGCTCCACCCAGGCTTCTGAAAGCCCCACCTCTTCAAAGAGTCTGGAGCCTGCAAATTTCCCCCCCACAACTTTCAGACTGGATAAAATGATGTTTGTAGAGGAGGTGAGTAGCATAAAAGAGGAGGAAAACAACCTGGTGGAGCTGGAGAAAAAGATAGAGGCCCTTTCTGATAATGTGTAGGTTATCACCAGCAGACTGGAGGCGGTGGAGTCCAAAATGCACGATGTTTCTAAATTTGTGTTGAATGTTATGCGTTTCTTGGCTACCACTCTTTGCCTCATGTAGGAAAGTGCATCCAAAGGTAAAGGAAAGGATGACAAGGACTACAAGGCCCTATTCAAATTCCTCACCAAGGAATGGGCAAGAAAGCTCCTCCCCAAGAGGAGCCATGGGAAAAAGAAGTAATTTTTTGTATGCAGAGGAAAGCTGGTTTTTTGTCTACATTTAGTAGCCTATGGGTGGATAGCGTTAGCCTATGCTTTAGTTTATTTTTCTATGTTTATTTCCCTGGATGGAAAATGTCTAAAACTCTTCTTATTACTACTTTAATTCTGATAAAATCTCATAGAATAATAATTGTTTTTGATAAAGGCAAAGGGCTATAACTTTGTTGATTATCTACGGACAGTGGTCCTGTCAATAGTCTTCTTAATGTTCCTATGGCTTAGCCCCCTTATTTTTTGGCTTCTTTTCATATCAAAAACATTTTATATCCTAATCATACTATTATTTATCTTTACAATAGTGATACATTTTCTACCACCTCATATTAGATCTTGTAGCTTCATCATTTATATTTACCTTTGATTTCCTCCTACTAGACATTGTGAGTCAAGGTAGCACATACTCACTTTCAGATTATACACTCTCATCAAATGAATACAACATTACACTACTAATATCACCTAATTCTAACTCTAAATAAAGATTGGACTTATTATTCCAACACATGAAACTAAACTTATATGTTCAATCTAATTTGCAACATGAACTATAGTTTGTAGTTAAATGCATGAAATCACATGAAAAATATAATAGGAAGATACAGGTGTTAGAAGTTTACAAAGTCTATAGAAAATAAAAAATGAGAGTTCTAATGAATGAATAGGAATGAATTGAGCATGCCACAACAAATGGGAAGTGTTGGTAATGTTTACACAACCAAATATAGTTGTGATTTGGAAGAGAAATAAGGGTATTGCCTTTATAGAAAGTTTTATGGTTGGGTTAAAAAGCACCAAAGTCATTTTTTTGTCTCTTGAGCTAGTAGTTGACTTTTGGGGTTGATGGCATTCGAAGACCGATTATCTATAATTTCTCTACCATTTCTTATATGTATCTTTGTATTATACCTCATATGGTGTTGTGTTGGACCTAAGGCATGTGATGCCTAATTTTGTATTATTGTTCTACCACTTTCACATACGAATACCTAGATTAAGCACTATGTCACTAAGATGTATTTAATATTTGAATATATGAATATTGAATTGTTATCTTTCATTTTTACAGTATTATATTTATGAGCATTTTTTTTTGTCAGTTAAATTTTAAGAGGAAAATGCCCTTACTTTCATTTGTGTCATCAAAGAGGCACTTGAAAATAGGAATACCAAGGTCAATCTCCCATAAGTTCTTGAAGAAAGAGTTAAAGAAAGGATGACAAAATCTCTATAAGTGAGCCACTCAAACCTCAACATTTCATTTTCTACCCACAACTTGATGTTGATTTTGAATAATTTTTTGGCTTTGCATAATAGATTAGCCCTTTTTGTTGAGTCACAAACTAGTATGTCTAGTAAAAAGTATTTGCATGATCGTGAAGGATTTTTCAAAATGGTAGTCAAGTACCATCATCAGATCCACCTAATTACTTGGAAAAACATTTTGAATCTAGTGTAAAAATCATTCATTGATTGGCATGTAAAGGCCATATTAAGGAAGAACTTAAAAAGAAATTGCTTCATTGTTCAGCTTGTTGTCTACAACCTAGTGGCATAAGATGAATGATGTAGACAAAGAATTGAAGCATCTTACAAGTTTGTTCATGATGAGCATGAGAATGTTAAATTGGATTTCCTAGCTATTGAGAAGTAGTTTGTAGCCAAACAAAATTTTATATAGGTTTTGAGAAAATTTTACATGATGCCTCCAAGTTTTTAAATGACAAGGTCAACAAGGTTATAGTCACAATTATTACGTCTTATTTACTTCTAGAGAATAACTACCAAGGATGTTTGGCAAAGTATTGTAATTTTTTAGGATTGTCAATAAATCAATTGTTGCCTCATTAGCATATGGATTTATGCAAAATTATAATAAAACTATACTTGTTCTTTTATCTTTGTGGTGGAACATTTTATGTCTCATTCTTGAAGAAAGAGTTAAAGAAAGGATGACAAAATCTCTATAAGTGAGCCACTCAAACCTCAACATTTCATTTTCTACCCACAACTTGATGTTGATTTTGAATAATTTTTTGGCTTTGCATAATAGATTAGCCCTTTTTGTTGAGTCACAAACTAGTATGTCTAGTAAAAAGTATTTGCATGATCGTGAAGGATTTTTCAAAATGGTAGTCAAGTACCTTCATCAGATCCACCTAATTACTTGGAAAAACATTTTGAATCTAGTGTAAAATTCATTCATTGATTGGCATGTAAAGGCCATATTAAGGAAGAACTTAAAAAGAAATTGCTTAATTGTTCAGCTTGTTGTCTACAACCTAGTGGCATAAGATGAATGATGTAGACAAAGAATTGAAGCATCTTACAAGTTTGTTCATGATGAGCATGAGAATGTTAAATTGGATTTCCTAGCTATTGAGAAGTAGTTTGTAGCCAAACAAAATTTTATATAGGTTTTGAGAAAATTTTACATGATGCCTCCAAGTTTTTAAATGACAAGGTCAACAAGGTTATAGTCACAATTATTACATCTTATTTACTTCTAGAGAATAACTACCAAGGATGTTTGGCAAAGTATTGTAATTTTTTAGGATTGTCAATAAATCAATTGTTGCCTCATTAGCATATGGATTTATGCAAAATTATAATAAAACTATACTTGTTCTTTTATCTTTGTGGTGGAACATTTTATGTCTCATTATTAAATTTTGGAGATGATGTATTCGAAGTATTCTCCACTTCCTGTGACACTCATCTAGGAGAAGATGATTTTGACAAGAGAAAATTGTTTACTTTGACATAGCCTGGAGAAGATGCATCCAAAGTGTACTTGAATAATATTTAGAGAAGCTTAAGTCTTTCAGGACTTCTCTAGGCTTGGTTAAAATGTGACATTAAGAGATGAAATACAAGGGATATCACTATAATGCCTACCAAAAAACCCTAGAGAAAATTTACCATCTAACATGCAAAAAAGAGATATATTTTTTAAAAATATTATCTACTAATGAAACACATATGACTAAATACACATATACATAACATCATATTTTAACATATTCACAAGAGCATATTATGCAAGCGGAATTAAACACATTGCATCCATATCTTTCCCTAGGGTATCTCAACATTATTACTTAATATAATATCACATTCACTACTATAACACAAATGCACTTAACCATATCTCACTATCTTTCATTTCTACAATACATAAAGTAAAATTCATTTACTTAACTATCAAGAATACAACCTATCATTATCCAACTACTATTAGCCCCCTTTAGATTAATTTTAAGAACACCAATTCAGAATGCACCTAATACCCATTCTCTTAACAACAATAGACATTCAAATAATAATAAATACATAACCACTCCAAGGAATAAGTGCAATAAGGAACAACATATTTTCTACTAGATCATATACTCAATTCCCATTGGAAGATATATATAACAACTCATATAATCATCATTCCAAATCTTAATTCCATCAATGATCTATATCCCAGATTCATTAATAAGTACAACAATAACCACAACATCGTATCCTAATACAATAGTCATGATCACAACCTATTACATCTCTTTTCAATTTCATATGAATACAAGATCTCACTACATCAAGATACATGGTTCTATTTCTACAAATACAACCATATTATAAGTCCTTCTAGTACAATGCCAAATGAATCATATTACATCGATTTTTTGTAAGAATTCATCCATAAGCTAAAGAGATAAGGAATCCACATCTACACAAAAAATAAGCTAACGAAGAAAATCCCAATGGGAAAAGGCATCAAACCACCCGACCATGTGGAACCAAAGGAACCACCCCCTCATGCTAGGAGATGACACAAGGTCTCACACACTCTAGACCTAAACTAACACGTAACAACCAAAGAGACCTCAATGGTATAGTCACCACAACTAAAAAGAAACTTCATATGCAATAAGCTAAATCACAACACTAGGCTAAGTCAAAACCATGAAACCTCTAGAGGCTCAACAACAACAAACATAAGGGACTAGGATCTACATTTAGGTAATAGTGTCATCACATGCTATCACCAACAATAAAAAAATATCCTAGAACTCAGTCCTAACATCCCTGATACACATGTGGAACCATCCCAACATTTGAGGAAATCAAGGGAGTTTGGTTTATCTAGTTACTAGATCTTCCCATACCTCATCCTGAGTCTATACTAGTACTCCAAGACATGAGAGGGGTACCACAACATAAATTATTATCTTTTCTTATTAGATGAATTACTACTACCCATCCCACCTAAGATTAATTTATTAGATTATCACTTGATTAAAAAAAATACTCCAAAGAGCTATCCCAAAGGTCTAGACCAGGCTCCTATCACAAGGAATCCTAGTAGTCCATTCCTCATGACCTCAGCATACTTATGGAGGCCCTCTCCCTAATCATTCTCCTAGGCCTTAGTGTATCATCACATACAATTACAATATCAAGGGCTCACAAGCATAACCCAAATAACCAAGGTCTCCAATCACATAATGAATATCAATAACAATGCATAACAATGCCAATAACACAACCTTGTAGGCAACATGAAATCTCATAGCATCACAAACATCAAATATTTATCAAAACTCCTAATACATTACCAAGGTATTTCTCATCTTGATTAAAACATGTCAATGCAAATAATCAATTATAATTTATAATTTAGTCTTGGATCACCATAGGACACTCAAATATTGTAGACTTAGCGTTTGGGCTAACGAACAAATCAAAATGAAAGCCAAGAAATGACTCAAGAAGCCAAAACTGGAACATAAAACTCAAATAAGTAGTTTGGCACATTTACTCTGCAAAATAGTACATTTAATAAACTAGAACAATTCTTTCACAAAGTGATTTAGCACATATGTCTAACAAACTATCACCTTTGATAAATTCTTTAGCTCTTATAGCCAATAGATTAGTGCCTTCATTCCTCAAAATAGCACATCCATGCAAAACAACAATGCATATACACAAAACATTAGCACAAATAGATTGGTGCATTCACAAAACTAGTGCATTTACTCAAAGATCCAGTGCATTCAACAAAAAAACTTAGGAAAATGAAAGTAAGAAATATGACAATGGCCAGAACAATACACAAGTGTTTCGATGGTACAAAAATCAACCAATGGGAGGCACAATTCAACATATAAACTAAGGAAGCTATACAAAAGGGATGAAATAACCAAGCCCCGACAAGCTGCCACATACAAACACAATTAAACTCTTGGAAGGATGTTTATAGAGATTTCATCAATATACACAGTAAACTTTACAACTATCCGAGAAGCAACCAATGACAATATAATTCATAGTCAACCACAAAGGAAACCAACATGGCAAAGTTTTCAAATAGCCAAGATACTTAGCAAGGAATTTCACAGCAACACAGAGTGCTAAATAAGAATAAATTTATGCATTTCATGGCAATTAACTCCATAAAATACAATATTTCTCCCTATTTAATCATGATAAATAAAACCATATAAATAACTCAATAGTAATATAATTTTCTCACCCGCAAACATTCTTTTCACAATCATTGTAGAAAACAATCTTTTACTAGAAATAAAATGTAAATAACAAACAATTAAAACCCCCAACCTAGATCCATAAGTTATGGACAACCAATAAATGTGAAGGAGCACAAAATGCAATTCCAATTAAGCTCAAAATCCAAATCTTCAATTAATCGGAATGATCATTCAAGAAGCCAACCCCAACAAATACACAAGAAACTTCATATATAGAAAATAATTCAAAATCTATAAAAATAGGTTAGCCAATCAAAATAATCTATTAAAATATATTTCATACCAACCCTCTCAAATACCAAGGTAGGAATATAAAATATTATTTAATTAACTCACCCCAATATACTCAACAAATAGTAAAATAGGGTAGGCAAAGAATATAATATTTAATCAACCCAAATAGTAAAAAAGAGAATAAACAATAATATAAATAACCAATCATAAAATAAGTCATGGGAAAAATAAAATATATAACCAAAGGTGATATAAATAAATACCCCAAATTAAATATTAAAGCCTCAACTATATAAATAAATAATAAATCCAAGAGGCTCAATTAATAAACTAAATAAACAATAAATAATAATATCCCAAACAAATATTAATTCAATAAATCAAAGCTTAATTAAAACAATATTAATCCACAACAATAAATTACTCAATAATAATAAAATATCAAAACTATACATTAATAAATTATATTAACCAATTATTAATTAATTATATAATCAAGTACTCACAATGCCACAAGACAACCCGACACAAGGTCAATCAACATATCTCAAGAATCTAAGAAGACAACTCATGACAAGACAATAACTGACAAGGATATCAACTTAAGCCTAGAGTGTGTAAAAGGAACTCATGCCATCTCCAATCAACTTGCCATAGGGATGAAGACACACTCAGACCTGTGAACCAGGTGGAGTCGATGTCTAGTACCTACAATCCCGCAACCACCAATATCCACAAAGTGACATATACAATAACATATATCATGTAAATGATCAGAAAAGTGAAAGAGAATCGCAACATCATATCATGCTTGTAATGAGTGATATGACATCGTCTGTATCACAAATACAATAGTAAGATAGTCACAATAATCATAGCATCATCTCATCCAATATAATCACATAATAGAGTTAGTACTATCAAAATCTAACATAATCTCATAAGAAATTTAATCCTTCAATGGATAATTAGTGCATATAAATTATCAAATATAAATCCATCTGTCATAGTAATCAAGGGTATGTCACCATCCACCTATATCATCATATATCAAATATCCATATAAAATGTCTAGCATCATAAATAAGTATCAAAGGTGTCAATAGAGTCATATGTACCAACCAAAACAAAATCAAAAAGTCTAAATAATTCTATCAATGCATAATCAAAAGATGAATCAGGGAGGGACACTACATCCTCCCCCACTTTGCCCCATCTTGTACTCCTAGTTCAAGCCTAAAAACAAATAGGAGTAACGCTCTCTCATCTGCACTACATCCTTCCAAGTCACTGAAGAATCATCGTGCTCGAGTCCCATTAGACCCTTACCTTCTCTATGTCTCAACCCTTAAGGGTTGGCCCCCGACCCTGAAGAATGTGCATGGGCTCCAAAGAAAGTTGCCCGTCCACTACCTGCAATACATTCCAATCCAAAACATGGGACACATAAGTAAAATATGGCCTCAAAACTAATACATGAAACACATAATGGATGTGATACAAGTTGGGTAGCAAGCCAAGGTGATAACCCACAGAACCAATCCACTCCAAAATATCAAATGGTCCAACAAAATGAGGTGTCAACTTAGAGCCTTTTCTATAAAGGATAGGACTCTTTCATGGATGAAACTTCAAGAACACCTTGTCACCCATTGAAAAATTGTTGATCAATGTGTTGAGCATCTGCATACTTCTTTTGTCTATCCTACACAGCCATCAAATGCTCTCTCTAATACATGTCACTTGCCCCTCCATATCCTACAACATCTTTGAACCAAGAAGCACTCTATCTTCCAAACGGTCCCAACTCAAAGGCGTATGACACGGTTGCCCATACAAAGCTTGAAAAGGAGACATACTGATCAAATTGTGATTGCCATTATTGTATGTGAGCTCCACCAAATAGATATAATCCTTCCATCTAGATTGTTGGTCCATAACATACATCCACAACATGTCCTCAAAAACTTGATTAACTCTCTCAGTCTGTCCATCTATCTCTGGATGTTACATTGAACTAAAGTTCAAGTGAGCTCATAAATCATGATGAAGAGAGCTCCACAATGCTAAAGTGAACACTAGATCATAATTTGATATAATCTGATGGGGAATACCATGCAACCTCACTATATCCTCCATGAAAATCTGAGCTACTTGCATTGCTGAGTAGGAAGATCAGATAGGAGAGAAGTGTGCCACCTTGGTCAGCCTATCAATGGTGACCATGATAACATCATTTTGACAAGAATACATAGGCAATCCAAAAATGAAATTCATAGATATGATGTCCCATTTCCAATCTAGAACCAAGTTTGATTGTAATAAACTTGTTGGATGTTGATGCTCTGCCTTCACTCACTAACATTCCAAGAAACAAGAGACCAAATCTTCTATCTCTCCTCATGCCAATCCAATGATACAATTACCACAAATTTGCATGCATCTTCTTGAAACCTAGATGTGTCAAGTAAGGTACACGATGTGTCTCCAATAAAATCTACGCTTGAAGTCCATCTGAAGGTGGAACATAGATATGTCCCAAATGTCAAAGAGTACCATTGGACTCCAATTAATAGCCTATATATCTCCCATAAAGAGCTCTACCTGAATCAATCTCTTCTCTAACCTCTTGGTACCAAGCATATGAAGGAAACGCACTAAGAATCTGACTCCTCAAATCCACACTCAGAGTCATCAATGAAACCTCATGCCTTCTATGACTTGATGCATTTGCCACCACATTCTCCTTACCCTAGATATAGTTCACCTTAAAATGATACTCACATAAGAACTCCATCTAGCATCACTGCCTAGCATTCAAGTTTAGTTGTGTGAAGATATACTACAAACTGCAATAATCACTATGCAGCTCAAACTGATGCCCAAGAAGAAAATGTCTCCATCTCTCCAAAGCATGCACAATTGTCACTAACTCTTGATAGTGAGTGGGATATCTCAACTCATGATCTTTAGTTTTACATAACTCATAAGAAATCACTTGATCATCCTGCATAAGAATTGTTCCTAAAACCTCCAAAGAAGCATATGTGCACACCATAAAATCTCCTAAAGGATCTGGGACTACTAGAATGGCTGCACTAGTCAAATGCTCATTGAGGATCTATAAATTTGCCTCACATTGATATAACCACACAAACTTCTTCCCTTTCCTCTTAAGAGAAGTGATCGAATGAGCAATATTCAAGAAACCTTGAACAAATTGATGATATTAACATTGAAGACCCATGAAATTGCAAACTTCGCCCACATTAGTGGGCACTGGCCAATCCATAATAGCCTAAATCTTGGGGGGATCCACTATGATACCATCACCTAAAATAACATGGCCAAGATACTTAACCTATAACTGAAATAACTCACACTTCGCCATATTGGCATATAGTTGATTCTCACAAAGACACTGCAAAACCTGCCTCATGTGATCTTCATCCTCTTCCACTATGCTCAAATACACCAATATATCATCAAGGAACACAAGCACAAACCTATCATGAGATGTCCTAAAAAAATATATTCATCAAACTAATGAACACCAAGGGTGCATTAGTAATCCCAAAAGGTAGCATTGTAAACTCATAATGTGCATATTGAGTATGAAATGTTGTACGATGAATATCTACCTTGTGAATCCATAATTAGTGATACCCAAACTTAAGATCTATCTTAGAGAAGACCTTAGCATCCTTAATCTAATTAAATAGGTCATCAATCCTCAGCAAATGATAACAATTCTTCACCATCACCTTATTCAACTACCTATAATCAACACATAAGTGAAGAGATATGTCCTTCTTCTTCACAAACAACACAGGTGCTCCCAATGGGGAAACACTAGGACAAATGAATCCCTTAGCTAGAAAATCCTCTAACTACAACCTCAACTCACTCAACTCTTGAGTTCTATAAGCAGCCTTAGATATAGGCTCTGCTCCAAGATCCAAATCTATCTAAAAATCAATGTCATGCTTAGGTAGAAAACCTAGAATCTTGCTAGGGAGCACATCTTTAAACTCTTGAAGGATGGGATGATGATGAAAGAGATCATCGTGATCCCCTCCCTCATCCAAATCATCCACTCTGATTGCAAATAAATAACAACCCTAGTGCACACAATGCTTTAGCTGCATAGTGAAAATCATGTGAAGAGATATAGGTCGTTGCACACCCATTATCTCCACATTATTCCCACTATCATCAAGACATCGCACCCTCTTACCATGTCAATCAATCCTATCCTAATGAGCCTTGAGACAATCCATAATCAAATCAACACCATAGGACCCCAAAGAGAGAACACGAAGATCTACTGAGGTGGTACATACTCCCAAATCCAACACATGATCATACACAAAGGAATCCACCAACACCTTGGACCCCATGGCTAACTCTATGTGTCACCTATCATCTTTCTTTGCCACAACAAGCTCACATCGCTCTACTAAAGTTCAAGAAATGAAAAAATCTGAGGCACCTAAATCAAATAATATTGAGCAAGAGATACCACCTACCTCGCCTATGGTATCAACAACTATAGCCTTGTGATCAGCCTAATGATTATCAACCAGTGCAAACACACAAGAAGATCTCCATGTATCCCCTACTATGGGCTCTAAAGTTGTTGGCATTTGAACAGACATCTAAGTAGATCTTTGAGGACAATTCATTTTAATATGACCCTATTGGCCACAAGTGAGACATCCTCCTCTTCTAAACCCACAATTAGCTATACGTCCACTAGACTGCTAGAAACCACCTTTATTAGAGTTTTGCTGAGAAATCTGTGTTTGCTGAGTAGTGTGGAAATAGATGGCATGCTGCCTAATACATTCCCTATATGATGATGATCTCTATCTGCAAGCATATTTTTGACTCTGAGAACTCCTATTCTACTAAAAAACATCCACCCTTGGATGATGAAGGGTAACACCCAACAAATCCTGATGCATGTGACTGTGCACCCCCTCACAACTGATCCCAAAGTTGGTGCACTGACAGTCTACACACCAGGTGCACCTCACAAAGCCAAAGTTAGGTTCTCCTCAACCAAGTGTGCCTTCTCCATAGCTTCCTCCATAGTTTTAGGCTCAATAACCTCACTCCATCATTGATATAGTCGCTAAGACCTATAAAAAAATCTTGCACTGACATAGCCTCATCATCTAGAATCCCTACATATTGCTTAAGTTCAAAGAACTTACGCTCCTACTGCTCAACTGTCATATCTTATTGCCTCAAATCATGAAACTCATCTGCCTTCCTCTACCTCCAAAGATCCGATATGAACCAAGCTCAAAATCACTCAATAAATAACTCCCATGATACTATTGCAATATCTAAATGTGACTTTTTCTCTTCCATATGCCACCAAGTAGATGCAAAATCATGAAGAAGCATGATTGTACACCGAGCCTTAGTGTTACTACTATATGGCTACATAGAAAAACACCTACCCAAATCCAAGAGCCAAGTCTCAGCCTCCAAACCACTACTAGATCCATCAAAAGTGGGAGGACAAGATCTAAGGAGATCCGTCATGTGACCTACCACATCCAAATCAAGCATTGCATCAACTCTCCTCTGAGGAAAATGAGAAATGCTCATGATACTCCTCTCTATCCTAATGGCTAGAATGATGAGATTCCTCCTATTGATTCTCCTCCTATCTTGGCCCCAAACAACCTAGAAGATCCTAAAACACATTGACCAACTAGGGAATCACATCACCACCATGTTGATCCTACTATTTCTCCTCATGGTGTGACTCTTTAGATCCCTCAGGATGAGGATTTTGTTGAGTAACCATGTCACCACCACATCCACAACCTCTACCTCTATTCGGAATCTTCCTTAAGCAAGACACAAAAGAACTATAAAAAGAAATCTAGGGAAACTAATGCAAGAAAATAACTAGTAGGGATAACCATGCAACTAACCCATGATATAGTGCTACTACGCACAATGGACTCATAAGAAACTAAAGTACCTAGTGTATGAGCATGGGCATGAGTACCTAGTGAAATTCCTACCAAAATACCCTAGAGAAAATTTACCATCTAACAAGCAAAATAGGGAAAAAAAAATTAAACATCATCTACTAATTCAACACATATGACTAAATACACATATGCATAACATCATATTTAAACATATTCTCAAGAGCATATTACGCAAGTAGAATTAAACACATTAACTCCATATATTTCCCTATGGTATCTCAATGTGTTTACTTAATATAACATCACATTCACCACTATAACACAAATGCAGTTAACCATGTCTCACTATCTTTCATTTCTACAATACATAAAGTAACATTTGTTTACTAAACTATCAAGAACACAACCTATCATTATCCAACTACCATTAGCCCCCTTTAGATTCATTTTAAGAACACCAATTCTAAATGCACCTAAAACCCAGTCTCTTAATAACAATAGGCATTCAAATAACGATAAATACATAACCACTCCAAGGAATAAGTGCAATAAGGAACAACATATTTTCTACTAGATCATATACTCAATTCCAATTTGAAGCTATATATAACAACTCATATAATCATCATTCCAACTCTTATTTCATCAATGATCTATAAATAATATTCATTAAGAAGTACAACAATGACCACAACATAATATCCTAATACAATAGTCATGATCACAACCTATTACATCTATTTTCCATTTCATATAAATACAAGATCTCACTACATCAAGATACATAGTTTTATTTGTAGATAAATAAAACCATCTCATAAGTCCTACTAGAACAATGCCAAATGAATCATATTACATTGATCTATTACAAGAATCCATCCATAAGTTGAAGAGATAAGGAATCTACATCCACAAACAAAAGCATCCAATGAAGAACATCCCAATGAAAGAAGGCATCAAACCACCCAACCATATGGTACCAAAAGAACCACCCCCCATGCTAAGAGATGACACAAGGCCCCACACACACTCTAGACCTAGGCTAACACCTAACAACCAAAGAGACCTCAATGATACAATAACCACAATTAAAAATCAACCACATATGCAATAAGCCAAATCACAACACCAAGCTAAGTCAAAACCATGAAACCTCCAGATGCTCAATGACAACAAGGCATAAGAGACTAGGATCTACATGTAGGGAAGAGTTTGATCACATGCTATCACCAATAATAAAAGATATCCTAGAACTCATTCTTGGCATCCATGATACACATGTGAAACCTTGAGGAAATTAAGGGAGTTTAGTTTATCTGATTATCAGATCTTCTCGTACCTCATCCTAATTCTATACTAGTACTCCAAGTCATGATAGGGGTACCATAACATTAATTATTATCTTGTCTTATTACATGAATTACTACTATCCATCCCTCCTAAGATTAATATATTAGATTATCACTTGTGTAGTACCCCTGCCCTAATCAGTCTCTAACCTTGGTTTAATCTTGATTAGTTTATCTTAATATAATGATTATAGTCAGATGTTTGATTTAACGCATAGCTGTTGATGTGATTTTCACACTAGTTATATGCTAGTTGTTTAGTGTACCTATTTTGTGGTATTAATATCGGGCTAACGCTTTCATTAAATTTTATATATGTATCCATGTATGACTCTTGGTTGTAGGAAATTTCAGGTACAACGTCGCATGAGTGCGAGGTTCGTCTTCACCTGGATGTGCAGGTTTGAGTGTACCTCTTTTATCCTTAGAGTTGGATTAGGTGGTCGTAAGACCCTAGTTGGCCTTAGTCGTGCTCAAGTGAGCATCGTCAGTCGTCGTCGGTAATCCCTTTTGTTTGGGTTTGCGAGTCGTCTGTTTGGTTGACCTTCTCATTTTGTGTGCTTGGTGTGCATGGTTAAATTGATTAATTAGTCCTTAGTAATTATTTTGATTAAATATGCGTTTGTGCATTGAAGATTAATGGACTAAATTAATCAGGATTTCATTATGCGATTTTCGTTGATATTGAATTGCTTATTTTAAATTGGAAGTAAGTTTGATTAAATGACTGATTTTGAATATGAAATGCATTTTATATATGCTGTTGAAAAAAGAAAGTCTTGTATTTTATCGCAATAGATTGATTGCATTCTGTTGGCTTTTGAAATTAGAAAGATTAAATTTCAGTTGATTGAGAAATCGATTTTTGGAATTGAAAAGCAAGTCAATTGTTGTGATAGTTAGAAAATGATTAATTTTGAGTATTTTGTTAAATAAAAATTTTAATTCCAAAAATGGAATTTTTGGTCAACTCTTCCATATAACCCAAAATTTGGGGAAAATTGGGAGGATGGACATTTTGGAAAATTTTTGGTTGGAAAATATGTTGGAGATGAAATTGGAGGATTTTGGATGGAGAAGGAGGGTTTTGGGCAGCTGGAGATTGGGACTCTTCAGCCGATCTTGCCAGGAACGCGAGATCAGGTAGGAATCAATCCTCAATTTTAGTTATTGTTTAAAATGGAAATGGAGGTTTGAATGTTTTCATGCTCTTGGTTTTAGATCCTCCATTGAATGCCATGCTTTTGAATTGATTTAGTAAATTAATTAGCTTGGCTGGAAGTGTATTTGAAGTTTGGTTAAATCCTCTATTCTCTTGGGCGTTTGAAACCCTTGGGTGTTTGTTAAGAATGAGAAACCCCTTCAAGAAAATGTGATATCAAACTTAGTTTGTTTCAAACTGAAATTGTTAATCCAAATTTTGAGTTGGGTTGTATTGTTTGTTTTAAAACCAAACTGTGTTAAAAAGAAATATTTATGTTTTATATTGAACTGTGCGTTTGGAGATCAACGCTGTGTATTTTACTTTCATCGAGCTGGACGTTGTTTTTCTTAACACGGGTTCGAACTATGCGTTTTGGGGTTTTTAAAACCTTTGTTTGGGGTTGGAGGGTGGGGAGCGGAGCTCCACCCGCTCCTCCTCCCCTCCCCCGCACGTCCCCCTTTCCACGCTCCTTCCCCTTCCCTTTGCTTGCAAACCGCAGTGCCTGCGGCTCATGGCGGTGGCCGCAGGGGCTGCGGTGGCCGTAGGGTGCCGCGGCACCTGCGGGCACCACCGTGAGCACCACCTGCGAGCTTACCCTGCGGCTAGGGTTAGGGCACGGCCGCCCTCGCCCTAATTTTTTTTAAAATGCATTTTTCTTGTTAAAAAGAAAACATAGTTTTAATATGGTTTTTTTTTAATGTATTTTTTTTACCATTCAAAAAAAAAAGGCTTATAATATGTTAAATATTATTTTAATGTTAAGTGTTTATTAGTTCTTAATCATGACTAAGGTTGCATTAACCTTGATTATGTTAATTGGATATTAATTAACCTTATAATGGAAGTTATAAGTTGACTATTATTCAATTTCATTTTATGGCTTATGCTCTCCTTTTAATTAAGTTCTACAACTGTAATATTGCAAATTTATATTGTTGATTATATTCTGATCGATCTTGGATTATTAAATCTAGATCTTACCTTCTAGCTGATTAGGGAAGATGGATATTTGAGGTAGTATTGTTTAAAAATAATAGAGAATAAAATGTTATTGGAAAATCGTTGAAATACGATGTAATTACTACTTGATGATGTTAAATTTTATCGTAGAACATATCATTTGAGTAATTGTAAAGTAGTGAAATATTTATCATTGGGCATTAGAAATTTAACGATATGCATTGGAAATGACTATCTCCATTTAGATTCTCTTTCTACATTTATATTTCCGTAATCCATATAATGCATCTGGGCTTGAGAAATAATATGGAACTGTAGAGGTGGTTTTGAACTAGTTTGTCAATAACGTTTTGATTGGAGATTAAATACCTTGTTTAATTGATTAATGGTTGTCTGAATTTTATTAATATGAATTGGTTTAAAAACTCATTATGGCTTATATGTCTGTTCTATGCTTTGAACCTTGACAAGTTAGAAAAACCGAGAACAACTTATCCCTTGATGAGGTAGATAATTGTAATCTGATTTGGATCTTGTAGAAAACTTGATCGATTTTAATGATTAAATCAATTTGAGGAAATATTGTCTTTTCTGATTATTGCCTTGCGAGTTTAATTTCTGTATTTGCCTTTAATTATGAAATGGCATGTTTTGCTTTGTTTAGTAGGACCCTGTCGTATAGACCGACTTGGGGTACCTGATTTAGTCCTCTGTTCCGAGTTGATTGTTGTATTGTGGTAGTGTCGTTTTGATCATATCCTTCTTGTGTGTGAGTCAAATGATGATTGTGGTTGACCTTAGTTTGTCAGGTCTCTAGTTAGAGTACTGTCAGTAAGCGTTCACCTTTGAGTCGTGTTTGACCAGATGATTGTTCTCCTTCTTGAACTCCATTCATCTGACCATGTTTATTCCTTGGTTTTGAGTTTGACTAAGTATAGTCTAGTGTCGTATGGGAAAGTGGCTTTCGATTGGGGGCCATGCCCAAAGTGGCTGCTGGGTAACCCGTCAAAAGTGAGTCTAATAAGTGATAACCTTTAAGTAGATTAGAATGTAATCTCTAAATAAGATAATGTGCCTCACACATGGGACAAGTGCTAACATAGACTCGACATGTTGTGAGAAGGCTTGAAATGGCAAACCATCATCCTTGTCTTCACGAGAGGATGTGTGGGTGCACATGAGGCTTGGATGGGCTGGAAGCTCAGTTTAGGTTGCCAGGGTAACCCAGTGTATGGGGCCAGGACCTATGAAGACTTGCCATGGTAACCATACCAGGTCGTGTGATGACACTTGTCCCTACGTTCGCTAGTGTGTTGTCATTTTGTCCTGTTTTGAGTACCTTTGTGGGTCGTCCTTTTGTCTCTACCCTTGTGAGTATCGGTTTCATGTTAGACCTTGGGTGGTGATGGCTCAGTTTTATGGATGCTCTTCTGGACCTTTGTTTTTAGCTTGGATTATGTTCAGCTGGATCCTGTTCTTTTCAGGGATCGTTTATGTATTAATTGACCGATGCAGTCGCTTGTATATTGTTTATGTATCGCCTTGATGGTTGGATTGTATAGTGTAACCTCTTGTATTCTTAACTTTATTAATTATCAGAGGGGTCTTACAGTTGAGCAGACCCAGAGATGTAGCCCTTTAGGGGTGAACTCCGAGATCATTATGGTGTTATGGGATGTATTCTCTTATGTTTCCTTGATTCAGCTTTATCATGTATGATTAGCTTATGTTAGAATGGTTAAGTGGATAAATGGAATTAACTATAAATGCTTATATTCAGTCCTTTCTTGAATGCCATGTTGATCTAATGCTTAAGTGGTTTAGATGAGATTTATCGTAGATGCTAGTATGCAATCGTCTTTTGAAATGCAATAAGTTGGAATATGGAAAGATTGTAACTTAGAGTAATGAATTATACTCAGTTGTTGTTGAGGAATTTAAATATGCTTGGGAAGATCTCTTATGTTATGATGAAATCCTAGTGTATTAGAATGTTAGATGTATGGTTTGTAATTTTAAATGAAAAGCTTGAATGAAGATTATGAATGGATCTTAATGATGAATCTTCACTTGTGAATTATCTTTCCCTCTTTTGAAAGGAATTATCCTGATTATGAATTATCTCGTTATTAAGATATTCAGCTTTTGGATTAATTGTGTGAGTTAAGTGAATTGTGAAATTTAAGTAATCTCGTTGGGAAACTCTTTAGGTGTTAGTTGATGTCTTCCGCTATGTAATCTGAATCTTTGATATCTTGTTGCATCTTATGTGTTGTAACTTTAAAAAAAAAAAAATTGCACTCTATTCTTGTATTTTTGGCTTATCCCTTCGGGGTTTCCTGGCGGGGCATTACAACTTGATTAAACAATAAACCTCTAATGAGCTATCCCAAAGGTCTAGACTTGGCTCCTATCACAAGGAATCCCATTTGTCCATTCCTCATAACCTTGGTAGACTCATTGAAGCCCACTCTCCCTAGTCATGATCCTAGGCATTAGGGTATCATCATAGACAATTATGACATCAAGGGCTCACAATCATAACCTAGATAACCAAGGTCTCCAATCACATAATGAATATAAATAATAATGCATAACAATGCCAATAACACAGCCTCATAGGCAACATGAAATCTCACAGCATCACAAATATCAAATATATATCAAAGAGCCCAATACATTAGAAAGGTATTTATCATATTTCTTAACATATATCAACATAAATAATTAATAATGCAGTCTCAGATTACCATAGTACACTCAGATATTGCAGGCTTAGCCTCTAGGTTGATGAATAGAATAAACTAAAAACCAAGAAACAACTTAGGATGCCAAAATTGGAACATAGAACTCAAATAAGTTGTTTGGTTCATTTACTTTGCAAAATAGTGCATTTAATAAATAGAATAATGCTTTCACAAAGTGATTTAGTGTGTATGTCTAATAGATTAGTGTCTGACAAATTTTTTAGCGCTTATAATCAATAGATTAGCACCTTTGTTCCTCATTCCACACAGAACAATAACACATTTAAACAAACATACGGTGCATATACACAAAACATTAGTGCAAATGATAAATAAATTCATGCTTTCACAGAACTAGCGCATTTACTCAGAGATCCAACACATTTGATTAGAAAACTCAAAAAAAGGAAGTAAGAAATACGACAATGCCTAGAAAAATACACAAGTGTTCTGATGTTGCAAAAATCAACCGAAGGGAGGCACAATTAAATATATAAACTAAGGAAGTTATACAAAAGGGATGAATAACCAATCCCTAACAAGATCTCGCATATAGACACAATTAAACTCTCGGCGAGACGTTTATAAAGATTTCATCAATATACACAGTAAACTTCATGACTATCCGACAAGTAACCAATGACCATATAATTAATGGTCAAGTATGAGGGAAACCAACATGGTAGAGTTTTCAAATAGCCAAGATCCATACCAAGGAATTTCATGATAACACAGAGTGCCAAATAAGAATAAATTCATGCACTACACGATAATAAACTCCATTAAATAAAATAGTTCTCTCTATTTAATCATGATAAATAAAACCATACAAATAACTCAATAGTAATATCATTTGCCTACCCCCAAACAATCTTTTCATAGTCACTGTAGAAAATAATCTTTTCCAACAAAAAGAAAGTAAATAACAAAGGAGTAAAACCCACAACCTAGATCCATAAGTTATGGACAGCCAATAAATGTGAAGGAGCACAAAACGCAATTCCAATCAAGCTCAAAATCCAAATCTTCAACCAATGTAATGATCATCCAAGAAGCCAACCCCGACAAATACACATGAAACTCCATATACAGAAAATAATTTAAAAACTATTAAAATAGGTTGGCCAATCAAAACAATCTATTAAAATATATTTCATACCAACCCACTCAAATACCAAGATAGGAATATAAAATATTATTTATTTAACACCCCAATATACTCAACCAATAGTAAAATAGGGTAGGTAGAGAATATAATATTTAATTAACCCAAATAGTAAAAAGAGAATAAAAAATAATATAAATAACAAATCATAAAATAAACCATGGGCACAATAAACTATAAGAAACCAATAATAAAATAACCAAGTGTCATATAAATAAATACCCCAAATTAAATATTAAAGCCTCAAATATATAAATGAATAATAAATCTAAAAGGCTCAATTAATAAAATAAATAAATAATAATTAATAATATCCCAAACAAAAATTAAACCAATAAATCAAAGCTTAATTAAAATAATATTAATCCACAATAATGAATTACTTAATAATAATCAAATATCAAAACTATACATTAATAAACTTATTTAACCAATTATTAATTAATTAGATAATCAAGTACTCACAATGTCACAAGACAACCCAATACAACATCAATCAACAGATCTCAGGAAGCTAACAAGACGACTCACAACAAGACACCAACTGACAAGGAAATCAAATTAAGCCTAGAGTGTGTAGAGGGAACTCATGCCATCTCCAATCAACTTGCCATTAGGACGAAGACACACTTAGACCTATGAAACTAGGTGGAGTCAATGTCTAGTACATGCAATCATGCAACCACCAATATCCACAAAGTGACATATACAATAACATATATCATGTAAATGATCAGGCAAGTGAAAGAGAATCACAACGTCATATCATGCTTGCAATGAGTGATATGGCATCGTCTCTATCATAAATACAATAGTAAGAAGGTCACAATAATCATAGCATCATCTCATCCCATATAATCACAAAATGGAGTTAGTACTATCAAAATCCAACATAATCTCATAAGCAATGTAATCCTTCCATGGATAATTAGTGCATATAAATCATCAAATAGAAATATGTCCATCATAATAATCAAGGGTATGTCAACATCCACCTAGATCATCATATATCAAATATCTATATAAAATGTCTAGCATCATCAATAAGTATCAAAGGTATCAATAGAGTCATAAATACCAATCAAAACAACATCAAAGGGTCTAAATATTTCTATCAGTACATAATCAAAAGATGAATCGGGGAGGGACACTACAATCATTGTTCATGACTAGACAGGTTAGACTTCAAGTGGGAAATTGTTGGGAATGTGAAGTCCAACCATCTGTCCATTCATTTCCTCAATCCCTTCATTTTCTTATTATATCTTCATATTGGGAGAGGTGAAACACTTATAAAACAATGAGAAGAGACTTTGTATTATTTGCAACAATGAATAGAAGAAATTGTGTTGATTTCCCATGGATGTAGCTTTTAATGGTCAACCATGTAATTCACTGTGTTATGTGTTTTTTTTATTGTGTCATAACCCTCTTTTTGGACCTTGCTACTACTACTACTACTACTACTACTACTACTACTACTACTACTACTACTACTACTACTACTACTACTACTACTACTACTACTACTACTACTACTACTACTACTACTACTACTACTACTACTACTACTACTACTACTACTACTACTACTACTACTACTTTAATTTTATGAGTAATTTTAGAAAGAAAAGATAAATTGAAATGAGGTTGAAGTTTTTAAATAAAAAGGAATTTAAGTGGTGACACACACATGAGGTCATAATTTATTTGAAAATTGCTTATTTTCTCAATATCCTAATTGAGCACATGGTGTAGGAGAAATAAGAAGATTCTAGAAAAGAAATTTAAAATTTAAAATATTAAGGAATAAATATTGAAATGAGGTTGAAGTTTTTAAATAAAAAGGAATTTAAGTGGTGACACACACATGAGGTCATAATTTATTTGAAAATTGCTTATTTTCTCAATATCCTAATTGAGCACATGGTGTAGGAGAAATAAGAAGATTCTAGAAAAGAAATTTAAAATTTAAAATATTAAGGAATAAATATTATATTTAGAAAATATATGACATGGGAGTTACAAAATTATTCTATAACAAGAATAATTCTATTCATGACATTTTTATGACAAAGGAGTTACAAAATACATTTTTGGAGGAGGATTCAAATTTGAATTATGAATGCATGGTCAAATGTAACCCCCACTATGACAACAATCATTTTTGCATGAAATTAATTTAGAAATTGTTTATTTTCTCAATATGCTATTTAACACATGTTGTAGGAGGAAATGAGAAGGTTCTAGAAGAGAATTTGAAATTCAATTTTTGCATGTAACCCCCACTATGACAATTAATCATTTTGCATGAAATTATTTTGGAAAAATAATATGGAAATCAATTAATTTCTTTTGTAGTGGGAAAATGACTCTCTTTTCTATATATTGAGTTCTAAATTTTTAAAAAAAGAGAGTTCATTGTTTTTTTGGATGAAAAAGTAGTCTTGAAATTCTTGTGAATTTATTTTCATTACCATGTTAGTTGTAGGAGAAATTTTGTAGATGTGTTGCAGGATTTTGGAGAAGATCATTACCAAGCTTCAAGGAGGAATTGAAGGAGGTCAAAAAGGTTCTTCATTCAAATCCAGGTTCCCCTCTTGCACATTCATTGCTTGCTTTTTTTTTCATAGAAAATCTTCTTCTTGTCTCTTTCAGAATTTTGCACATAAGAAAGTTTATATTTTAATTTTATTTTTTTAAAAGAAATCTCTTTTATCCATTTCAAATTTTTGCAAGGAAATCTTTTTCAGTTTTTGCTGATTGATTTAATCAAATACATGTAATAAATTTCTTTTCTATCCAAAATAGAAAAAAAAAATCTTCTTTTTTATTCTGCATGTAGGAAATAAATTGGTTAATAGATTTCTTTCAAAATATGCATATACAAATTAGAATTTGTTGTCTTTTCCTCAATCAACTTTCTTTATTTTGCAAAAAATTAGATTTTTTTAAAGAATGGAATATATATATTAGAATAACTTGAAAAAAAATAAATCTATTGCCAGAGTAAAATAAAATGAGAATAAAGAAAACAAAAATAGAAATATATCCATCTCTATGTATATTAGATAATACCCATCTCTATGGATTTTAGGAAAATATTCATGTCTGTGGATTTTAGGAAAACATTCATCTTTGTGCATTATAGGAAAAAAAAAATTCATCTGTATACTTATTAGAAACATATGCATCTCTTTGGATTTTTAGAAAAAAAAATAGTATTCCCTCTGCATGTATGAAATTAAAAAAGAAAAAAAAAGTAAATCTTGCCTTGATTAATAAATTAGTAAATTTCCCTTCAAATATATATTATATAAACATATATATCAAATTTATTTAAAATCATATTAAATTTATGTTCTAAATTTGTTTGTAGATTTAAGTTTATTTTTAAAAAAAATTAGTTCATTTATTTAAGATTAAATAAATATAATTATTATATTATTAAAATATTTTGAGTTAATTACCAATTATTTAAAAATATATATATATATATTTTGAGTTAGGAATTGTTTTATTAAAATTGAATTATACTTTAGAGTTTGCAATTAAATTTTATGTGTTATTCAAATAATTGAAAATTTTATATATTCATTCTAAGTTGTTTAAGTAATTGAAATTTACTTGTATCATTAAAATGGGTAGTTCAGTCTAGGGGTTGAGCTTAACTGGTTAAAATACTGGGTTCTCATTGTGGAGACCCAAGTTTTATTATGGAAAATTAAGTTGCAAATTTGAACTCTTTTTAAATTTTAAAGAGTTAGTATCTCTTCAATGATGGGAAAAGAGTCCCTTGGGTTTTGAAAAGATAAATATTGCATAAGGCAAAAGGGTCAATTAAAACTTGAGAATTTCTATAGATAATCGAGCATTTAGAGATCTATCATCTTGAATTAATCCTTCTTAGAATGTAGATATAATAGTTAAATCTCCTTCTTAAATAGATTAGTTTGACATAGGAAAAACAAAGCAAAGGAAAATGTTATTGCACCAATGATACACTTATTCCATAGTTTTAGATCTTTTCATCAAATAATTAAATCCTAATAGTAAGTGGGTTCCCTCAAGACATTCAATACATTTCAAATATTTAAGTTCTTTAATTATTTGATTTCAAAACTATCTTTTGTATATTTTAATTAGTACAAGTATCAAAGGTTAGAAGAATTTACCTAACAAGTAAATGTGTTTAGATTCATAGTAACCCTTTTAGGTATTTCAGCAATATGAGTTAATGTTAGACAAAGTTTTGCCTCAATTCAAAAAGTTGATTATTTGATTTGTTTCTTTACTAGATTCCAAGATATGAGTATATAAGGCATTGAGAATAGTCACTTCTTTTAATAGTTAAAAAACATTTACCTTCTAGCTAAAAGAAACATAAGACTAGTAAAAAGGAAAAGTTACACTTAATAATACAAGTAATTAGCAAGGATAAATTTAATTAACATTAAATTTAGAGGTAAATTGTATAGTTAAATATTCATATGGTAATAGTATTAATTAGGATGCAAAGAGAGTTTATTCAAAACCAAAATTGTTTTAGCAAATGAGTTTCAAGAAACCTATTCTGTGATCACTTAGAAAATTAAATAACAATTCTAATTGAGGGTGATTTAAGGAGCAAACATTAGCTCCCTTCGAAGTATTTGAAATTGATAAAGTTATTATTTGTAGAATGTATCCAACGATAAAGTTAACATTACTTCAAGTGGAAGGAGTAATTAGTTATCACTTTATAATCTTGCAAAGGTATTAGTTCAAAAACAACTAGAAGTTTATTGATTAGAATTATTTTATTTACTTGGTTAACTAGGAAGTGTTTACACTCTTGTCTAATCTCTTTTTCAAACAATTAGTAACTAAGAGTAATTATATCTTGCAAGTGGTTCAAATCATTTTCATAAGTTATCTTTGAAAGTATCATGGTTTCCAAGCATTTAGTAATTTCATGTATTTAGTTCACGTTTTCAAATTTTTAATTATCATAACTTTCCTTTGAAGAAAATACTATTCCAAGTAGTCGATTTGTTTATGTTCCTTTCAATTACGTAAAATTCATACTTTAGTTTTTAAATTCAAGAGATAATTCCTTGTATATAATAGTTTCTTTTTCATAATTGTATTGGTATATTGCTTCATTTAAGATTCATGAATTCAAATTTAAATTCCTAGTTAGATAACTAAACAAGAGGAGTTGAAACCAAAAATTAGTGGCGTTCGGTATCTATGGTGTCTCTGGGTCACACTTATGGGTAATCTCGTCATGGTGAACTACTGCACTTAACACCTAATAAAGATGCAATAACGACATATGTGGTATCATCCCTCTAAATCATTGGGGAGAAATAAGGGTCATTTGGAAGTTAAAATCCAAGGGGCAGGTAATCCCCCTTGGATCAATAATCTAAAAAGATTAATTTTCAAATGAATTTATATCTGATCAGTTGAACTTTAGATTACCCCATTAGGGTTTGGATGTGTGTGAAGATCTTGAAAATTTATTTTATCTTGTTGATTTCAATGGATGATAATGGATTAAGAGTGATGTATTTAATAGGAAATAGGACTTAGTTGTTTAGGCCACAAGCAAAAGGCCATCTTGAGTCTTTTTTTTGTAGAGCTACCATCATGGGTAGCAATCACAGAGAAACTGTCTGGGACATTGACCCTAGAAAGAGTTGTGTACCCACCAAATAGTTTACATTAAACCATAGTTAGAAACTAGAACTACATACTTTATGCCTTGATCACGTGTTGAAATGGGTATGTAGGTAGTCTAGGGATGGAGTTGTCCCTTATACTCAGGCATTTGGGGATGGGGATTAGGATTTCATTATGGGTTAGTAGTTGGTTCTTGAAGCTCCTTGGTCTTTTAATCAAATGGTGCAAATACCAATTGAAAGGTTAAAATTAATTCAATGCATACTCAGAAGGAATCTCATGTGGATTTGCTTGACTTCCCAAGGCTTTAGGCTGAATTCTGAGGTGAAACTCAAGCTTTTTTATGTAAATATTTTAATACTCCTAAGGATGGTGACCTCGATGCATTCCTAGTAGGGGAGTGTAGTCTTTAGAGAGTGGATCAGGACCTTGATGGTCCCGATGAGTCTAAAGTCTCTGGCCAGAGCATATCCTATTCTTATGAATAGATACCTACCCCATTTGGGTAGATGCCTATCCCGGATTGGATAAATGAAACCTCTTGTCCCGTATGGACAGATGCCTAACCCATATGGTTAGATGCCTAACGCTTATGGTTAGATTCCTAGTCCCATATGGATAGATGCCTAACCCATATGGTTATATGCCCATCCTAGTTGGTTGGATGTCTATCTCATTTGGATAGATGTACCTGAGTATGTGATTGAATAAAAAATAAGAAATCAGTATTTTTTTATATTAAAAAAAAAAAAGTCAATTGATTTTTGGATTAAGTTAAGTGTGTTATTACACGTTCTCTCTATTTTTAGTTTTATTGTTTGTTATTTAATATACTCTTTAAACTCAACAATTATTGCTAAAGGTATTTGGAAATTGGTTTTCTTTATTTTTTAAGAATAATTTGCAATAAAATTGCTTATCCACGCAAGTAAAAATTGAAATATAACTATAACCTGAAATATTAGGACATCTCAATATTAAGAGCATTAATACAATGGTTGTCATAATCTGAAGTATTTATTAGATTACCTAGAATTAAGAACAAATTGAAAACTTGTAAATGGTGTCTCCTATGTAAGCAATGTACTCTACTTGTTAACAATAGTCATAAACTAAGTCCATCAAAGCCTTTAGAATTACTTCAAATTGATTTAATGGGATCATTCAAGTTCCATATCAAAATGGATCTCTTTATTAATATAAAATTATTAATGATTATTCTAGAATGATTTGATAATATTATTATAAAAATGAAAATAGTGTTTGATATAAATTTAAATAATATAAAAATCTTAATTTGAAACTAATCCAATCATAAAATAGATTCTTAAAACTTATAATGGAAATTAATATGTAAATAAGGAATTTAATTTTTTGTGCATTATGTAAAATACTAAGAAAACTAACTAATCCCTATTCTCCTCAACAAAATGGTGTAGTTGAAGGAAAAAATTTAGACAATCATTGAAATGGTTATATCCATGATGTGATCAAGTAACCCAAGTTCTTATGGGTTGATGCCATGAAAACTAGTATGTAATTTTTAAATATTGTTCTTACAAAATGTGTATTGTAGTCACATAAATCTGTCTAGTTTAATTAAATGAATATTTCCTATTTATTTAATTAAAAATCCACTAGCCATCAATTAATTAAATTAATATTTAATTAATTCATCTTCAAACATTCTCCTATTAATTAAATAAATTATTCAATTTATTTTAATTGATTCATTAAACTAAATTCACAATCAATTAAATGAATAAATCTTATTTATTTCATTTAAATCCCCTTTCCTCTTTTAAATAAATTAAATAAAAAATTTATTTAAATAATTAAATCCCAAACCCACTTGCACTCTCCTAAAAATGCAACTTGCACCTATTTGTTGAAATAAATGAATTTTATTTTAATAAAAATCCTATTTTTTCTCACCCACCAAACCTACTTGCAATCCTACTCCCCTTCTAGATTCTTCTAAACCCTTCCTAATTAGCCTAATCCATCCCCTAATTATTGTCACATTCCTAAGCAACTTGGAGTCACTTCTCAAAGACTCCAAAGTCTTATGCTTTATGTGTCCAACAAGCTAACCTCTAAAGTATTCCAAACCACTTATGGCTCTTACATGACCATTAATGGTTAACTCAACTCACCCACATGGTTAGGGAATTTGACCCCTAACTCAACCCTCATGTAACCCATGTGTCTCCTCAAGCATTTATTGCTTTGACCATGGTTATCCTCACTAACTCTTGCACAAGAGTTTATCCATTGGATAAAAGCATTATTCCTTGAATAATGAATTTATCCATTCAACTCAACCTTAAACTTACCTCCCAGGTTAACCCTCGGGTCATGTTAAGCATTTAATACTTCTTCCCTCTCCTCTCAACCCATCTCATGTTGACACTTGTCATCCTAGGATTGGGTTGAAAGTCCTCGTATGGATCATAAACCATTCAATCTTGACCCTTGTTGAGATTACTCAATCTCAACCATCCATTGCTCCATTTTTCCTATAAATAAAGCCCATTTCTTCATAATCCAGATCCTGAAAAACTTGTATGCATTTAACTTATAGCCAATTTTAGAGAAGAGCATTTAGCATAAATCACTAATATATTGTCATTTTGGATTAAAAAAAATCTTAGTTCATTTCATAGCATATCATAACTAGTTTGTTTTACATTTGCATAGCATAGTTAAAGCATTTCAATCTTGAATCTATATAAGACATCCATAGTGCAAAAAGCTACTAAGAGCTACACTAATTTAGAACTTGGTGAGGAGAGGAACAAGGGAGGAGGAGCTACGAGCATGGTGGAAGGCATTTGGAGATGCCTCATCATATTTTCTTTCATTGTCAAATGCTTTATTATGTTTTTAGTGTCTCTCTTGGTATGCTTGCTTAGACTAGTCTTTGGTTGATTAACACTAACAGTTCTTTGTTTGTTGTTTCTCTTATGTGTTATACCACCACAGGTTTTTGTCTAACATCTCCCATTTTGCAGAGCATCATGTACATCTTTCAACTCCTTTAGAAAACTAGTGAAATAAAATACCTAATATAATTTTAATTATAGATACATGATCAACTATCCTCCAAAATTCATCCTAATATACATTAAAAATTATTGTCAAATTAAAAAATAATCATATAACTATTATTATAGTATATGTAGATGGATTTCTCATTACAATAAACCTTAAATCTACATAAATATAAGAAAGATGTCAATATTACATTTGAAATGATTAATTTAGGTCATCTTCATCATTTGTTAAGAATGTATTTTTTCAATATCTCCATTCACTTATTACATCTCAAGGAAAATATACTCAAAACTTTATTTCAAACAACAAATTTATTAAAACTAGTATTAAAATTTACTCTCATCCTATAAGAAAGTTAAAGTAGTGGAACAACTTCCTACACTAATCTTGAGATGAGGGTAATGCAAAAAAAAATAGATCTTTACTATAGTTATAGAAACCTAATAAAAACAAACATAAATAGCATGCACCATAACATAGTGATTTATGTGGGAAAAACCCTTTCAAAAAAATTTAAAAAATAAATAAATAAAACCTGCACTCCAAAATCCACCCAATATATTATTCAAAAATTGACCACATATTACAATATATTTGCAAAGCAATATTTTCACTGAAGTATCACCAATGGAGATCCAAAGGCAACTCAACAACTATCAAACTCTTAGAATACATCAGTATACTAAATTGTAATACAATTCCCTCATAAAATAGGGTTTCTTTCTAGGGAAAGAAAATCACACATAATATCCATAGTTAGGTTTGTGATCGAATGATAAATGATCAAGATTTGCAATGATTAATTATACATAAAATGTAGCTTCAAGGAGCACTACACTCGAACACACTACCCTTGGACCCTATAAGGGGTACCCCCTTTCAACTCCCATGCTCATTTATCAATATTAACTTTTTATAATTGCAAGGTTGAGACACCCTTTTCCTAACACATCCTCCTTGTAAAAAAATTAACCTATACTTTGTTGTTAATTTATTGGAAGCCTAATATATCTAAATATATCACACAGTAGCATTTCCTATGTAGTTGATGTTGTATCCCAACTCATGCAAGAACATTATGTCTAGCATTAGAATATAAAAAATATGTTTTAAAATATATTAAAATTAATATAATTTAATCTTTTATTATTGTCATACTAAAAATGAACACATACACACACACACACCCTCGTGTGTGTGTGTGTGTGTGTGTGTTGTGATGCTATTTTTGTAGGGAATCCTATAGAACCAAATTCCACTTCAAGGTTTTATTTTTTTTGAAATAGTATTGGTGAAATAACATGGTTTTCTAAAAATAATCAATTATCCATAGAATAAAATTAACTTCAAATGCCTTTAAAGTAGCCAAAGAATATATTTGACAAAAAACTTTCTAAAAAAAATTAGACGGAAGATTAAGTCCTAATATTACACTCTTACGTGATCATCAAAGATATAAATTACACTTTCCAAAAATCTTATTTATCGTCAAAGATTAAAACATATTAAAATTCAAGCTCATTTCATATGTGAGAAAGCCTTAAAAGGAGATATTTTTATTTAATATTATTAAACTAAAACTCAAATTATAATATTTTTACAAAATGATTGTATAATGTTGATTTTTTCAAATTCATATCAATGTTTGGCCTTAAGGAGTTGTCATTGAGAGGAAGTGTGCATCACATTAACACCTACTACTAGTTAAATCATAAATATAAGACCTACCAAGCATAACATAATACCTTCTTGCATTATATATTTATGTAAATATTTCTTTTTGTAATTCTTCCACTTGTAAAAGCATTATATTATATAAGATCAACATGCATGATGTATTGAACTTGGGGGATGTTGGTTCAAAAAGTCCTGGCATCTTGCTCCTGCTTCATCATGCTCTCCCTTTCGATGTCCACTCTCAAAAAACTTCCACAAAAATCTCATGTTACAATTAGCATGTGATTACTAATTGAATGTTTTTTCAAACTTAAATACAATCATTTATATGAATTTATAAACAAATCTATTTGAAAACTAGATTAGTTTAAAAATTATATATACACATGTGCATATATATAAAACTAAAGTTTCAATTCAGATTTGAAATCAATGTCCCTACCAACACATCCATTAGACCAAATCTAATGTTGTGAAGTATTTATCTCAAATAGACTAAAATATTCATTAAAAATATTCTTAAACAATGGGCTACATAGCTCCTATCATGACCCATATCATCATCGATATAAAAGTGAACCTCCTTGATGATAATTCAATCATCTTCATTAATTTCTACACCATCTCCATGAAACTCAACATGTCTATATCAACTTTCTTAGAATGATAATATTGACTTTGATTCTTATTTTGAGGACTAAATGTATAATTCTCAGAGATATCTACAATTGAAAAAATACAACATAGTGTAAAGCAATTTTTTGAGTTACAAAATTACTTAGCTTGTCATCTTGCACAATGATAATGTTGGATATGTGGATATATTATATTATGAAATGTATTCATAAGGAAATTCACTCTCTTTCAAAACAATTTTTTGGACATAAATCCTAACTTCATTTGGCATTTATCATATTCAAATCTCTTCCATATGACTTGTATTGAATGATCAATAGTCTCAAATTGTAAAAGTTTCTTCAAATTTCCACAGTCATTACATTTATTTTTTTACATTGTACATTGAACTCATTTGAATCTTCTAATTTTTCACATACAATAGACTTCACAAAATTGTGTTGTACATCTAGGGATGACTACATTTGGATTAGTTATTGTCATAGCTTTTTTATATAATTGTAGGTGTAGATGAAATTCAACATGATTTTGATAGCAACAAGTTTAGCATGCACCAAGATGGTTTAAGATGGTTTAGGGATGGTTTATGGTTGATTTGGGGGTATGTACACCAAGATGGTGAACAAAAGGAAGCCACTCACCTAAATAAAAAAAATAAAAAAATGCTAGTATCATGTTCAGGTATTATGAAAATTTAGAAATCTCAACCACATTATAGCACAGAGAATATGAGCCTTAGGGTAAGTGCACAAAGATGGTGGTCAAAAAGGGGGGTATAAGTGGACACTTTTTTTTTTGAAATCAAGTGAACCTAAACTTGGAGGCAAAATTTGAAAGTCATCCACTCAAGATGTGAAGATAATCAAACAACAAATATTGTAGTACGTTGAATCTATTTCCAAACTAATAAACTTTTTCAAAATTGGATAAGATTAAGGGGTCAAATACTTTGCGCATGAAAAACTGACCCTGATTTTTTCTGGAAAACAAAACGTAGTGTCTGACGTGCATATCAAAAAAGTCATAGTTAGATTTAGTATTTTAACAAATCCTTTGGCAGAAAGATATTTAAGAGTGAGCACTAGAAGACGTGTATTTTTTGGTAATTTTTTGCTGAGTATTTTTTCTTTATGATTTTTCCAATCAAGCACATCCTAAAAAATTAGGTACTTGTTTGTGTGCGAAGCATAAGTTGCACTAAACAAATCAAAAATACATTTAAAAAAAAAATTTGTAAAGAATCAAGTGCACTACAATAATATATAAAGTTTTTTAAATTTAGATAAGTATATCAAAAGTTATTCAAAAAATGGTGCACCTATGTTTGTGAGAACTATGGAGAAAATGGTAAAAGAAATTCAATAATAATATGTTATTGTTGTTCAAATTGCAAAAAAATTATATGGTTAGAAAGCTCAGAAGATGGGTGAAAATATAGTGGCAATTTTAGAAATACCCACTTGATGAAGTGTAAACCTGATGATGACAAAGTCAATAAACCAAGTTGATAAAATAAAACACATCAAAAATGAGAGAAATGGAGGGAAATCAAACTTCCAAACCATAGCTTTGTCATCTAGGCCTATTTCCAAGCCTAATCAGTCAAAAGTGCATACAGGGTACTTATGGTTTAAAAAGCACGTACGGGGTATTTATGGTGTAAGAAGCGCGTACGTGCCTTTTTACTATAAATAGTGCGTACACACTCTTTCTACTATAAACAACGCGTACACACTATTGTATAATATGATATTGTATATATAATATGTGTATATACATATAATATATATATGTATATATATGTATGTATATATATGTATATATATATACATATATATATACACATGTAAGTGTATTGTCTCCCCCTCTCAAATGCATACAAGGTGCCTCTCTCTCTCTCTCTCTCTCTCTCTCTCTCTCTCTCTCTCCCTCTCCCTCTCTCCCCTTCTCCCTTCCTCCATACCCCATCCCTCTCTCTCTCCCCTTCTCCCTTCCTACATGCCCCATCCCTCTCTCTCCCCTTCTCCCTTCCTACATGCCCCATCCCTCCCTCTCTCCCCTTATCCCTTCCTCCATACCCCATCCCTCTCTCTCACTCTCTCCCCTTCTCTCTTCCTCCATACCCCATCCCTCTTTCTCTTCTTCTCTCCCTCCCTCCATACCCCATTGCAATTGTGTCTGCACTTCTATAGAAGTAAGTGAATTTATTTCTTGTCTATAACTTCCTCTTTGATTTTTATCATGTATGCTCTCCTAAGAAAATTGACTGATGGATTTGTGTGTGTATATTGAATAGGAGTAATAGGGTTTGAAATTGAACCACGGGCATATTACTGTGACAAACAAGGAAACTTGCAGCAATATTCTTCTTGAATGTGTTTTTAATGAGCTAAGCAGATGTGGAAAATTGTGTCAACAAAGCAACATGATGAGTCAGAGTACCTGTAATATGTTTTTCAGAAGGAAACAATAGGTAGGAAGAGAAAGAGGGAGAGTAACATAGATGATGTCCTGGAGAATGATAGTGGTGGGTATGCGAGAGTTCCCATGTTGTTACACAATGCCTATCACCTAAAGAAATTAAAGTTTGTTGTATGCATGGCAGTGGTAGTATATGATGATCATCACTTGTCAAACAGCTTGGAATGATACATACCCATGAAAGAAATCAAGTGTGTAATTCCTATAGTCACAATCGAGATCAGTCTTATAACCTTGCAAATTTAATAGCATCATATGTTTTAGAACTTAGGCAGTACTCTTAGGGTTAGGTCAAGCTCTTACACTTGCTTTTTAGCGAAGCCTCATTGTTTTTTTGCTTGGAGTCTCATTGTATGATGTTCTATTCATAACTTTAAATTTAATATATCATTTTATTAGCCCACCATATGACCCCTTAGGTGTCATTAGAGGTCGTATTGTTTCCTAAGAAGTCATATGGCATCTTGTGACCCCTTGAGACACCATATGACCCGTTAAGACACCATACGACCCATAACAACACCATATGGTGTCCTAAGGGGTCATAGGATGTCATATGACCCCTCAGGTCACCAATGACCCATAACAACACCATATGGTGTTGTAAAGGGACATATTGTGTTCTATGACCCCTTGGGACACTATTTGGTGTCATTATAGGTCCTATGGTGTGCTAAGGGATAATGTAGTGTCATATGACCCCTTAGGACACCCTATGACCCCATAGATGTTGTTAGGGGTCATATTGTGTTCTAAGGGTCATATTGTGTCCTGGATTTGATATCTCTTCCTCTCCCTCCCCCCTCCTTCTTCTCTCTCTCTCTCTCTCTCTCTCTCTCTCTCTCTCTCTCTCTCTCTCCTCCATACCCCACCCCTCTCTCTCTCATACTCTCCCCTTCTCCCTTCCTCCATACCCCATCCCTCTTTCTCTTCTTCTCTCCCTCCCTCTTTCTCTTCTTCTGTAATTCCTATAGTCACAATCGAGATCAGTCATATGGTGTCTTGTGACCCCTTAAGACACCATATGCCCCTTAAGACACCATACGACTCATAACAACACCATATGACCCATCTTCTCTCCCTCCTCTTCTCTCCCTCGCTCCTTCCCTCTACCCCTCTCCCTCTCTCTACCTTCCCTCCCCCCCTCTCTCTCTCCCTCTCTCTCCCTCTCCCTCTTTTCCTCTCTCTCCCTCTCTCCCTCTCCCTCCTTCCCTCCTCTCTCCCTCCACCCTACTCTCCCTCTCCCTTCCTCCATACCCCTTTTTCTCTCCCACCCCCCCCCCTCTTCTCTCCCTCTCCCTCCCTCTACCTCTCTCCCTCTCTCTACCTTCCCTCCCCCTCTCTCGCTTTCTCCCTTTCTCTCCCTCTCCCTCCTTCCCTCTCTCTCTTCCTCTCCCTCCCCCCTCTCCCTCCTTCCCTCTCTCTCTCTCTCTCTCTTCCTCCCCCTTCCCCTCCCTCCCCCCTCTCCTCTTCCTCCCTCCCCCTTACTCTCCCTCTCCCTTCCTCCATACCCCTTCTTCTCTCCCACCCTCCCGACTCTTCTCTCCCTCTCTCCCTCCCTCCTTCCCTTCTACCCCCCTCCTCTCTCCCTCCCCCCTACTCTCCCCCCCCCCCCCCCCCTCTCTCTCTCTCTCTCCTCTCTCTCTCTCTCTCTCTCTCTCTCTCTCTCTCTCTCTCTCTCTCTCTCTCCCTCGCTCCCTTTTCATTCACATTTTTTCTACTACCAATAGCGCATACAGGGTACTAAAACTATTGCTTCATTGTCCTACCATAATGTTTTTAAGGCGTAGGAGTGCATACACAATACTAATTACTTGTAAGTGTGCATGTGGTATTGAGCCCATTATTTGCTACCTTACGATAATACTTTTTAGGCTTAGGAGCACGTACATGCTACTTATTAGTATAGAATGGTAAAAAAGAATACCGTTGGGCTTGCCAACATTTTATGGACTAATAGCACATATGCAGTACATAGACATAGTTTTAGTTTCCCAAGAGCCTCAATGGCCTCAGAAGAAGTTTTTGAGGTTGTTGAAGGCCCCACTGGAACTGTGTTTGCACTTCTATCACTATTTTATACATAGAAGTAAGTGATTTTTTTGTTTTTGCATGATTTCAAATGATTGAATTGTTGTTCTTATTAGTTTTGTGAATAGTATTGTGATTGTTTCATAGTTTGATTCCAAAAAATAGTGATAAGATGCATATTTATGGTTATTTGTTTGTTTATGAACTTTTGTTTACATATATATGTAATATGATTATATTTAGGACAACCGATATCAACCATGGGAAAGAACAAGTGAGGAACGATGGAGCAACGAGAAGCTCAAAAGGAAAGACAAAGGTAGCGTATGAAGAAATTGCATGACATATGAACAATGGGAGAAGAAGGTATGTCATCCTCAACATCTCAATTCGATTTACCAAATGAACATAATGCACTTAATACAATTGAAGAAGAGACATTTGATTTACCATATGAACCTAATGCAATTGAAGAAGATATTGCATTGAATAATCAATTAAATGATAAATATACACCTTCTCTATTTGATGAATCGAATGTACATAATGCACCGATGTTAACACCTCCTAGAATCATTTGTAGGAAACCAAAGTATCTAATTGACATTGATGAGAATGTATTGAAGCTAATGCCCAATAAAATGAATGAACTATCTTGTAGGAGAATGGTTAAAAAATATGGCAAAACTATTTTGAAAACTTAAATCAAACTGCAAGGTGTCAATTAAATATTCAAATGATTAAAATTTTGAATTTTAGAGAGACAATGAAAATTTTAGACCTAAGATAATCTAAAAGTAACAATGAAAGAACTATTGTGAGAAATCTATTTAATGCATATCAAGCTATTGGTTCAAAATCATGTACTAAATATTCTAATGTTACTGAATGTGTCATTACATCAACCATAATGAGCAAGAAAATTAAAAAAATATCGTTTAATAAGAAAAACAAGTAAGTCATTAAATGTTAGTAGAACAACATTAAGTAAAGCATTAAAGAGGCAAGAAAAAATAGAGGAACCTAACAATAATTCTCTTTGGGCATTCTTAGGTAGACTACCATGCAAAGACAAGGTTGTTGTTGATGCACTAAGAACATTAATTGAAAAATTTTGGCATGACAACACAAGAGTTTTGCCCAACCAAAGACATTTTTTTAGAAGGAGAAATGGGTCTACAAATTGTGAGCCACATGCCAAACACTATTTGGATATGACTCAAACTAAATTTTATGAAAGATTCCTTCAAAAGTTTCCTCAAATAAGAATTTCTCAAAGATTTTTTGAAATGGAAAAACCTTTTTATATTAAGATTAATCATGTATGCACCACATGTTATTGTAGGATGCATATTGAATTTTCCATGCATTATGATATTTTTCATCATATTTGTTCTACTTTGCACACTAATGATGTTTTGTAGGAATGTAATATACAAGCACCTCCTAAGTCGGTAAGAGATTTTATTTCAAGTGTGCTATGTAATAGACATGATGGTTGCATTTGTTATAAGAAGCCTTGCTTGGAAGGTTCTTGTTCTATATGTGGTGGTTTGCAACATTTACCAAGATGCGTACATTTGGAGAGCACACATGAAATTGGTACAAAACTAGTTTCTTTCAAAAAATACAAGACAGTCACATATGGAGTTAAAGATGGAAAAGATTTGGAGAGATGTGAGCTACTGAAAAATGATATATGTGTAGCTCAATTTATGAAAATGTTTCAAGAGAAACTAGTTTATGAGTACATAATGCATACACATAGAGCTCAATGGTTAGATGAGAAATTCAAGTTATGTAAGGACACATTTCCTCTTGGTACCATGGTCTCTATCATTGATTTTGCTGAAAATTATACACTACAACCTCAAAATGAAGTGCAATCCATGTATTATCACTCTACACAAGTTTCTATTTTTGTACACATAGCATTCATGCATGCAGATGATAGCATAGAGGAGGATAGAAAGGTTGTAAGAGAGTATCACTTCTACATAAGTGATGATCATACTCATTCATCAGAGTTTGTACAAGGATGCTTTAAAGTTTTCTATGATAGTTTAAGGGAAAGGAACATACGATACAACTGACACTTAATATGGTCAGATAATTGCACCACACAATTCAAGAATGCAAGGATGTTTTATTGGTTGAAAAGGATGCATATGACAAGTGGTGTACAACATTTTTGGAATTTCATTGAGGCTGGACATGGTAAGGGAGAGCATGATGGTGTAGGAGCATGTGTGAAAAGAGCCCTAGCTAGGGAAGAATTGAAGTATGAAGGTGGTGCTGAGTTGATAGATGCAGAAACAATTGTGCAATGGTGTAAGTCTGTGATGGGTCCAGGTAATACAGGTATGTCAATGGTTCATAGATATTTTTGGTTGATCACTAAATCTAACATTGAAAATTATCTAGATTGTTGTACAACTGCAGGATCGAGTGACATGCACTCATTTATGAGTTCAAATTCAAGTTCACTCATAATTTATATGAGACAGATGGTATGTTTTTTCTCTTCATGCATGTATTGTTTGTTGGAATAATGTGAATCACAAGGATGGGTTGACAAATGGTCTTGCAAACCATTGGTTCCTATTGATTCATATCAAATTCCCAAAGCACTACAATTAAGCTAGATGGAGACATCAATGGACTTTGACAATGTATCCGACCTAGTGGATTCAGATGATTTTTTGAGTTAATTTTTTTGCAAGTATTCTTTTTGGTTCATTTTGTTGTACATCATACTTTTTTTGGTATTAATTAACACTTGATAAAATGTAGGTCATGTGTATGCAGTTGTTGCAGAAGACAACAATGAAGAAGGAACATATTACTATTTGTGTCATTGTGTTGAGCCAAAAAGAAAATTGACAACCACAATCATTGACAGAGAGGGTATTGAGTACCCAATAGGGTATGTTGTCATGACAGGAACATGGCTTCAGAGATACCCTATCAAGAATTCTGATGTTTGGTTGTTTGAGGACTTTGAGACACACAGACATATTCTTCATTTCTCTAACCTTGTTGTTGCAGCAAATATTCATTTGATGAGATATCATGGTAGACCTCATAACAAGATTTTATGGAAAGTTCATGAATCTTACCATGAGGAAATACTTGACACAATATAGGTTAGAGCCGATCCTAAAGGTTCACTTGATTGATTCCACGGTTCAGAGTAGAATGATTTTGAGAATTTTGTATAAATCGTCGACAAATTGTTCTATATTCATTTTTTGTATATATAAATGCCCATGAGTTGATTTTTACATGTTTAGGGGCATAATTTTGTATATTTAAATGGCAATGAGCTGATTTTTACATGTTTAGGAGCATGCCAAATTTTGTATATTAAAATGGCGATGAGCTAAATCGCACATATTGTAATACCAAATTTTGTATAAAAGTACATGAGATGATTTGTATATTAAAATGATGATGAGCTAAATTGCATATATTACAATGCCACATTTTGTATAAAAGTCCATGAGATGATTTGTAAGACATTTTTTTGTGTAATCAAATAACCAAGAGCTGATTTGACCATATTTAGAGGCAATTTTTTGAATAATATGTAACAATGTTTTGTGACTATTTTGTGTGTCAATGTTTTGTGACTATGTTTTGAGTATATGTGATATGTCCCTAGTCAATCATGAGCATTCTTAATTCTTGTATAATTATGGAGAATTATTTGAGTCATTATTAGGTCATAGGGGTCATGCATTGAGACTAGATACAATTTGAGCAAAAATTGTCATTGTTGTCAAAAAAATTGTCAAAAAAGTTGTCAAGCAACTTCTACATTGCATTGGTAGGGTATGACTCTTGAAATTTCGACACTTTGGGATGCACAACAAGGGCATGCCTAGCATAAACCTTCCCACCTAGATGCACTCATGATGTCAGTTTGTGCACACGACAAACGGAATCAATTATAGCCAATCTTACAACTTTGCATTGCATGCAACTGATAGTTTTTGTAGCAAGCGAAAAAAATGCTACCAATTAAAAATGGCTTTGAGCCGTCAAAAACCAAGATAGACCATTATAGAGGAGCCTTATTAAACCCCTCAAATTCAAATGAATCGACCATATGTGTCTTGGATTTCAAGAAACAGTCCATCAAATTTTGACAATTTTTTGGACTTAGGGCACTTGAGAGATCGCCCCAGTACGGTATGACTCTTGACGTTCTGACACTTTGGGATGCATGACAGGGGCATGCCTAGTGTAAAATTTCCCACCTAGATGTGCTCATGATGTCAGTTTGTGCACACGATGAACTGAATCAATTCTAGCCAATCTTGCAACTTTGCATTGCATGCAACTAATAGTTTTTGTAGTAGGCGAAAAAATGCTACCAATTGAAAATGGCTCCGAGTCATCAAAAACTGAGATAGGCCATTGTAGAGGAGCCTCACATGACCCCATAGGATCAAATAGATTGACCATATGTGTCTTGGATTGGAAGAAATAGTCCGTCAAATTTTGATAATTTTTTGGACTCATGACACTTGAGAGATCGCCCCGGTAGGGTATGAATCTCGACGTTTGAGCACTTTGGGATGCACAATAGGGGCATACCTACCATAAACCTACCCACTCAGACATGCTCATGATGTCGGTTTGTGCACACGATGAATCAAATCAATTCTAGTCAATCTTGCAACTTTGCATTGCATGCAACTGATGGTTTTTGTAGCAAGCAAAAAAATGCTACCAATT
This sequence comes from Cryptomeria japonica, assembly GCF_030272615.1. Taxonomy (NCBI): domain Eukaryota; kingdom Viridiplantae; phylum Streptophyta; class Pinopsida; order Cupressales; family Cupressaceae; genus Cryptomeria; species Cryptomeria japonica. The sequence continues at coordinate 237,649,453 of NC_081412.1, read as the reverse complement.
GAAAATGGCTCCAAGTCATCAAAAACTGAGATAGGCCATTGTAGAGGAGCCTCATGCAACCCCATGGGTTCAAATGGATTGACCATATGTGTCTTGGATTTTAAGAAACAATCCATCAAATTTTGATAATTTTTTGGACTCGGGGCACTTGAGAGATCGCACTGGTAGGATATGACTCTTGAGGTTCTGATGCTTAGGGATGCATGATAGGGGCATGCCTAGCAAAAAACTTCCCACCCAAACATGCTTGTGACATCATTTTGTGCACATGATGAACCGAATCAATTCTAGCCAATCTTGCAACTTTGCATTGCATGCAACTGACGGTTTTTGTAGTAGGCAAAAAAATGCTACCAATTGAAAATGGCTCCGAGTCATCAAAAAATAAGATAGGCCATTGTAGAGGAGACTCACATGACTCTACGGGTTCAAATAGATCGACCATATGTGTCCTAGATTTTAAGAAACAGTTTTTCAAATTTTGACAATTTGTTGGACTCGAGGCACTTAAGAGATCGCACTGTTATGGTATGACTCTCGATGTTCCAATGCTTTGGGATGCATAATAGGGGCATGCCTAGTGTAAACTTGCTCACCTGAACATGCTCACGATGTCATTTTGTGCACATGATGAACAAAATTTGACCATTGTGAGCATGAGGGTGCTCTCACACCAAACACATATTGTTGTTTATATTCATATTGTTGATTACATATGCAAATATTCATTTAAATTTATAAAAGGGCAGCCACCAAATACAGCGAATACACAATACTAAACTGAATATAAGGAGTTTTGTAAGGTTAATTAAACATTTTAGAAGTTTTATCAAATCATATTCCACAATTACAATGTTTAATATGATATATATTTTTTGTTTATATTCATATTGTTGATTAAATAGGCAAATGATCAACTAAATTTATAAAAGGATAACCACAAAATACAAGGAATATAAAATAATGAACTCAGTACACAGTTATTGGATTGAATATTGATATTTATATATATAAAAAAGGCATGTCTGCCAAGTCAATACAAGTATTACAAAAATGTGGCATATACCATGTCCAAATCGATATACAATAAAAATGTAGAATATATCTACATGTATTGGTCATTTTATGACCAAAACTAACACTATATGATCCTAAACTTGTGGTGGATCATCAAAATCAAGCCTCTTCGATGTAGTATGTGGCTCTGTAGATGGCTGCAAAACCACAATTCAAAAGCCAAGTTAGAATTCTTTTGTAGAAAATAGTTCACAATTAACAACATAACTATGCATTTAACTATAATTCCTTTGCAATTGAAATATATATTACCTCATCGGCTGATCTAGGAGCTAATGTCTTCGCTCTCCTCTCCTTGTCACTCTTAGGAGTTTTCTTGAAGACATACTTAAATGGATCCACTTTATGACCATACCGCGAAGGAGTCTATTGTAGATTAAATGTACAATTAATAAAATGTACTAACATAAATATATCAAAAACACTTAAAAGCTATAATATAGAGAACAATGGTGTACCTGTGTTTGAGATGCTTCTCCAATGGACTGGGGATGGCTCACCATCGATGTAGAAACTTTCGCTGTTACCTATACAAAAAATATTCAAAGATTAAATACAATTAATATAATGATAAGTATTGAAGGTCAAAAATAATTAATTTTTCTTATCAAACAAAGGTGTACCAGATCCTGAGATGCTTCTCTAGTGCACGGAGGAGTGTTTGCCATTGATGAAATAGGTATGGATATTTCCTGTATGAAAAAATTATAAGATTATAATATATCACAAGTTCACATTTATGCGTACATATAACCATGCAATCAAGAAAATAAAGTAGAGATACATACCTCTTCCCTCTCTTGATCTACGGGCAAATCAGGTGCATTCAACAAATCCACATAGCTCAATGGTCGTTGTACATGTAAAATAGACAAAAAACACTAATCAATCTACAAACCCCAACTAATACTTGATTTCAACATTTTCAAACAATTGTACAACTAAAAATGTGTTCAACTACCTTCTTCCCACGTTTTGGCGTCTTCGAGGAATTCTTTTTCTTAGGACGAGCCCTTGATGTGGAGGGGGTAACCTAAAAAACAAAATTAACATGAGATATTAGTACATATAATAAATTAAACATAATTTTAAAAATCTAAAATGAAATGACTTGCATACTCCATCAAAACAATACATAAAAAGGGTTGTACAAAATATGATACTGTATAGCCTTATAGGCCAAAATCGATTGCTAAGAGTGTGATGTCATCAATCTAGGACATTTCATCCCTTGTCAACACCTACAAACCAAAAATTGGACCAAGCATTAAAGATAGTTAGTATATCTTGTATTTTTTTGAATTCAAAGTGTACTATTCTATTTTAACATGTTACAAAATTTATACCTCAGGCATCGAAGTTGTAGCTATAGTAACTAGGGGAGGAGTATGGGATAGCATTGTTGCATCCTAAAATGCATATTATTTGTCTCAATTTAAATCGATGTATAAATGAAAATTCATTTATGTAATTACAAATTTAAAGTGATTGATAAATAAAATGCTATGAATTCAAATCAACACACTTGTGTATGTCGCTCAAGGGCAAACACCATGTCCATCAACTCATCTGTCAGTGCAAAATCCTCAGTCATGCGGGCCTGACATCTACTCCCGCAAATCATGCATAGATGAGATGAGGATCCATCTGCATTGGTTATATCATCTATCCCTGATCATATCCCCAAGAAACGGACACACATATGATGGATGAGCTCTATGTTGCCACCTAATGGCTCATCATCCAATACAATAGGGTGTGCTAATGATGTCCCATGCTGGATGATGGTGACAGTCAATGTTGTGGCCGCTTGAAGAGTCTATAGCTCCATAGATTCTTTTAGCTCTACTGGGATAGCCTGATGCACCTTGGGTTTGGGTGCTAGGGGGCGGCGACTCTGTGCGAGTAATTGCCTACGGGCTCCAGGTCTATCTTGGGCAAAGGCACCACCTCTACCATGGAACTATCTCATGTCAAAATAGTTTGGTTGCACATTGAGCACAAACTCACAATATACTTTGTAAAAAATATAATGGCACCTCATAATTATTACAAGGTAGATCATCAAAGACCATCCATCACCTCTACCAAAAAAGATTCTTCATCTACAAATTGGTACACCAATGTATGGAAAACCTCTTTGCATTAAGAGGTAATGATTGACCAATTGTGGGATCAACAAAAAGGGCACATATTTGTTGTTTAGTAATATTTTTGTTTTTTACTCCATCGTATGATAGCCCATCGGCATAGAATTGATGACACCTATCCCTAAAGCTTCCCCATTTGGTAATTTGTGTGGAAATACCTATGGCACCACTAGCTAATGTTTCTAGGCTAGTGGCGAGGGATTGATGATGCTCAAATTCAAAATTTTTTAATTTAAAAATCAGTCTATTGATTTTAGACATATTTTGTCCTAATTGAATAATTAATTGCTGTTGTGTTTCAGGTGTGTGGTCAAAAGGAGGAATTAGGGGTTGTTCTTGTGGGTTTTCAGGAGGTGCGTTTGGTTGTTCTTGTGGGTTTTCAGGAGGTGCATTTGGTTGTTCTTGTGGGTTTTTCAGGAGGTGCATTTGGTTGTTCTTGTTGTGGATTAGAAGAATCTGGTTTTTGAAATAAAAAATGAAAAAACCTAATTAAAATTAATGAAATTAAATTCAAAATCTAAAATAAATTGAACAAATGAGAAAGAAAGACAAAAATAAACAAAAACTAACCTTGATCCATAGCTTGGAGAAAAAATCTAGCACCTCATTCATGGTTTAGGAGAGGAAATTTAAAAAAATGAAGTAAAAACACACTATTCATGGGTAAATGAGACCCCATTTTAAAAAAAAAAACATTTTTTAATAGACACCGCGTACGCAGTTACATTTGGATTATTAGCGCATACGCGCTCATTTTCCTATGAGTAGCACATATGCTCTCATTTTCCTAGGCGTAGCACATATGCGCTCATTTTCCTAAAAGCAGCACGTACACACTACCTTCTCTAGGCTCGGGAAGAACAAACCTAAGCGCGTACGTGGGCGTTTCAAATTTTAGAACCGCATACGCACTGCTTGCTTTTCCATGTTTTTTTGGGTGGTGTCCACTTTTTCAACCACCATCTTTGTGCACATACCCCTTAATGTGTACTAGGTTTTTGAATTTAAACCCTGTATGCAGTAAACTTATAACAAAACCCATTCAATATTTTTGAGGAAAAAAAATTTGGTCATGTTTTTTAATTATTTTTTTTTTAAAAGAGCCAAATGGGTAATTTTCACCCACTCATAAAATAGCAACAAAACCCTCCAAAATAGAAAGAAAACCCAATTAGGTTTCAACCATTTTAACTAAAATCACCATTCCACAACATCAAAAAGGTAGATTTTCATTTCTTTATGAAATTTAATTGTTTTTTATTAAAAATTGACTATAATATTATTTTTTTATTAGTTTTCTATTTTAAGAAAATTTGTTATCAAATGCTCAAAAAACCTATGCCTGAACAAAATTTGCCTCATGAAAACCTGCAAGAAAACCCTAGGATGCCCAACCCTCTGAGTATTCCAGGAAACCCACCACAACACACCCAAGATGAATTATTAGGACATTTAAAATAAAACAAAGTCACTACTTAGTTAGTTTCTAGACTAAATATTTTATAACACCAACAACATGCATTCCTTGCCATAGCCTTGGAATCAATGGTTACAAGTGTTGACAAAGTTACCAAACAAATAACTAATTGGAAAAAATATAGGAATTCATGTCGTGAGCATTATGCAAATGGCTTATCATATGATGCAGTGAAAGATAAAGAAATAAGAAAAGCACAAATGTGTACTCCTTTCATTGATCCTAAAGCCAATGAGAATCCTCTTAATCCAAAAAGGTTTCTAATACATTGGTGTAATCATGAAGGCATCAAATCAAATTTTTTAGTGGATGGTCTCCAGCCAACCTCCTTGTAATAATTTTGAGGTGCCTCTATATTTTTTGAGAAAACTACGTTGCAAGTTTATCTTTAATTAAATTTCTAATTATTTTGATATGAGGGAGTTCCAAGGTAGAGGTGGAGGCTCTTCCCAAGATAGACCAAGAGATCAACAAGTAGATAAACACCCAAATCAAAGACCACTAGCAAGAAAACCTATTGTTCAAGTTGTGTAGTCTTGGTAGCCCTAAAGAAGATTATTGAGGTATAGACTCTTCAAAAAGTTTCCACATTTACTGACACCATCATTGAGCATGGAACATAGTTATCCCAACCTCTTGGCACAAACGATGGTGCAATAGCTTGGCCATCTACCTCTAATGCACCTAGCTAGATCACATGTGCTCTAGCTATTACCATCTATGATTTGGGAGAGATATTGTTGCACATGCAAATGGTTCAACCTCCCATGTGTATTCACATTTGTTAATCTAGATGTCAAGTTATCACATCAAGTGATGTTGTGTTCATAGATGACTTGATAGATCAAGTGTTGGGCATTTGGGTGTAGGTATGTTGAATTTAATTTTTAATGTTTTATTTATTAAATAATTAAAATTTCCAAATGTAAATATATATTTTTATTATAGATTGAATTAATCTGATGCAAACATTATGAATTTTCATATGTAGTGGTAGAGGGTGGTATATCATCTACCATTCCTGCCACAACTTGTGCAATTGCATCTTCATCAAAGGTAAAAAAAAATTATAACATGTCAAAATATAATAAGACCTTGTATTCAAAATAATATTTCATAAGATATATAACTTACTAATGTATATTTATGTTGGGTTTAATAGTTGTTTGGTGAAGTTTCTCAAGGCAACCAAATTTAACACTTAGAATTTAGATGGAATACCAATTGTAATTCATAAGTTCAATTAAGAGTGATATCATTAATCCATAACATGCTACTATTCATAACTTAACCATTCTAAACTGAATATATATTCAAATTTTAAGTTTCAAAGTAGGAACACATGCACACAATGAATAAATTAGATTGAATATCAACTTATATATATAAAAAATTATAGAATAATTGTGTATGTACATATACAAAAGTGACACATATTCCAAATCAATAAAAATTTACAAAAAATGTGTCATATGCCATCTTGAGATTTATATACAATAAAAATACTAAATAGCTACATGTATCAATCCTTCAATGACCATAACTGACACAATATGTCTCTACCAATCCTGTAATTATTGTGGATCATCAAAATTAAGCCTCTTCAAAGTATTACATGGCTCTAAAGATGGATACATTTTAAAAATTCAAACAACAAATTAGATTACTTATATCAATAATAGTTTACAAATGTCAAATAAACACCAAAATAACTGTATTGAATTATAATTTCTCTAAAATTGAATTATTAATTACCTCATGACTTTATATTTTGGTTGAAAGGCATTCTAAAATGATGGCCCCCTTTGATGAATAGGGCTCCTACCATATCATTCAAGTAGAAGATCTGTGTCATGGCCAAATTGTCAATAGGGCTATACTAGGTAATGAAACATATATATATATATATATATATATATATAGATATATATATATATATATATATATATATATATATATATATATATTATTGACAAATAAATATAGAATAAACATATATCCACTTCTATCTAAACATACATCTACAATATAAAATAAATGTATACTCAAGCCTCTGATCGTTCTCCTATTGTTGTAGGAGGGGAGCCGAGCGAGCGCAAGGTATGGCATAACTGGAGCAGCCATACATCACTATGGGAGTTTAACTCTAGTGGGCATTGAATTCACAAAATATCTCTATGGTGTGCAAAGATTGTGGTTCGGTTTAGATCCACGCTTCCTGTAGCCAAGCTCTAGTTATCTTCTTCATCTGTCAATCATCTGCCTCTTCTTCTGGGCATGATTTGAGTTGTCCATTGTAGTTGATCTTTTCTTTATAATAAGCTCTTCGTTTTTCTTTGGGGTTAGACAAAATAGAAAGGAATAGAGCAGAGAATTTTGACAAGCATTCTGGAGTTTTTCTTTTAGAACATGTAATCATTTTCAGGAAGCAATGAATGAAAGATATGTTGCTCTACTATGTTAAAAGTATTTTTCTGGAAGCTTGATATCACTCATCCAAGGGGGCCCACTTGGTGAGTGATCCTATGTTTATGTTCATTGAAATTAGTTCTTCTTTAGTTACAATAGAAGTTCATGCCTTGATTATTCTTGCAACCACTAGAAATAGATCCGCTGACTGTTGCTACAACCAAGCCAGAACAAAGTGATTTCTATCATTTACATTAGATCATTCCAGCATTGTTTTTATAAGATTTCATGTAGTCTTCTATGATTTCCATTCTTTCCTCTCCTTTCTGCATAATGTTAGTTACTACAGCAATGCAGAATATCCATTGAAGGAGATTAGTGCATATATAGTGTAGACCCATTTCAAGTTTCACGTCCCTGGGTTGATAACTAAATGAACACTAGCCATGAAAATAGTAACTTTACCATATGAAAGTCCAAACTTCGGATTGAGATTTCAATTAGATTTATTATTATTATAGTTGGAGTAGACATTTTTGGCATAGTTGTCGGGGATGGTATCAAACTAAGAACCTTTTATGGTTATTATAGTTTCTAGTTAATTGTTTGAAAATTTCATGAATCTGCATGCATAGTATAAGAAGGACCCCAGAGGTAGATTTCTACCCACTCACCCTAATCATGTAGAAGAAAATTTCCTAGATATAAATCCTTTTGCTAAACTTTACCAAGCCCCACAAAATTTGAATCACCTTGAATCTAAATTTCTAGAAGGTAATCTTCAGTTCCTTTTTGGTCCACAAGAAGAAGAATTGCCTATAGTAACAACCCCCACAAGTCCAATGCAAGGGAACCCTCCTCATGGTGGGAATAATCCACCACCACCACTAGGTCCAATGTTTGAGTTTCCAATCTCTAATCAGCATGATAATGCTAACCTCAAGAAAATTCCAGCATCTTCACTCCCTAAATTCTATGGGTTGGTAACAAAGGATCCGGATACATTTCTGTTTGAGTTTGATGTTCTCTGTAGGAGTTTTGACTATACTAAAGATGCCCATAGACTCAAAAATTTTCCTACCACTTTGAAGGAGTCATCCTTGAGATGGTTTATGAGCTTGGGTAGTAGCACAATCAACACATGGGATGAGATGAAACAACTATTTCTTGCAAAATACAAAGATTATTGTAGAGGTATTGATCGTCATGAAGATGATATCTTTATAATGACACAAATTGAAGATGAGAGTCTTGAAGATTATTTGGAAAGGTTTATGTTTAGTGTCAAAAAGTCCAAGCATAGCACTCTGAATGAAGATTCCCTCAAATTGATATTTTTGAGGGGTATTAGTGATGAATTCACCGATTCCTTGGATCTTATGGGAGGAGGTGACATTACACAATCCACTTGGGCTGAAATAGGACAAATTTGCAAGAAATATTCTAGATCTACTTCTAAGAAGAATAGGAGATTTAAGCCAAGGGCACCATTATCATCATCTGGAACTGGAGTTTCTAGATTGGAACTTAGTCATCTGTTAAAGGATTTCAAGGAGGACACTATAAATAATATGGCTACCCAGTTGGATACACTGACAGCTAAGAAGAAGCATGAGGAAGCTGATGCATTCCTTGCAGAATTCTATCCTCATTGTAAATAGCGAAAAAAAGATTGCAGATCTAAGATGGTTGCAAATATGGAAGTACCTAACTTCAAACCAGTTCAAGGTGAGGATGAGCAAGTCTTCTATGTTTCTTAAAGAAGACCAAATTTTCAGAGACAAGGTATGCCACCTGATCCACTTTCTTTTTCTAGTTATAGTGGTAATTCTTATGCACCAAATAACAAATGGCAACCATAGTATTCTCAAAATTTTAGTAACTATCCACATTGGTATGGTTCACAAGGCCAAGGGCAGCAATTTTCTAATCAAATACCATAGTGGCAGCAGCCATAGGGGAACTGGTATCCACCTCAGGGTCAAGCAAACCAGTTTCAAGAGAATTGGCAACCTACCTCTCAATGGAGGGGAAACCAATCCTGGCTAGCCTAATCTTCTGGATATCGGCCTCCTATTCAATAGCCACAACCTCTTGCTTTAATGCCTCCTCCTTTAGCTATGGCTGCACCACCTAAACTAACACAGTTGCCTACTCAACCATTGCCAAATCCAAATATCAAATCTTAGCAACAACAACAAGCTTATTCGGCTGATGTTAATCAGTACCCAGCCTATTCTTTATCACTAGATGGCATTCACCTTCGATCTGGAACAACTTTACCTAATCCCTCTCATCCAATTATCACTGAGGTGGAGAAGGAGCAAGAAATATCTAATCCAATAGATACAATACCCCAGAATCAAATATTGCCACCATTCCCCCATAGATTGCAAGAAAAAGAGGTTCCCGTTGAACAACAACAAAGCTTTGATATTATTGATCAACTGAAGCATATTTGTGTTAAAATTACATTGTTGCAAGCAATAAAGGATGTTCCCATATATGGTAAGGCATTGAGAGAAGCATGCCTAAAGAAACTTGGCAGGAAGAAAAAGGACCCACAAACAGTGCATGTTATGGGTCAATTGGCTGATATTATGTTAGGTAAAATTGCTATTCCAAAGTATTATGATCCGGGTAGTCCTGTTGTGAGTATAGTCATTAATGGCAGTCAAATAAAAAATGTTTTGATTGATCTAGGGGTAGACATTAATGTAATGACAAGAGAAGCAATGAAACATCTAGAGATCAATAATTTAAGGGCTACACCCATAGTTCTCCAACTTGCTAATGGTTCTATAGTGAGACCAAATGGTATCATAGAGGATGTAGTAGTTATTCTGAATTCATGGGAATATCCTGGAGACTTTATGATTTTATCTCCAAAAGCAACATTGGGAGGATATCCAGTCATATTAGGTAGACCTTGGCTTGCCATAGCTGATGCATATATTGGGTGTAGATTGGGGGACATGACTATTTCAGATGGGAGTTCTACAAAAACATTAGCCTTGTATTCTCTAGCACAACCTCAGCTTGAGCAGCAACAAGTTGTTTGGCCTATCTTGGGAGAGGAATCTGAAGAAATTGACTCTATTAATCACCATATGATGATTAATCAAGGACCACTCATGCAGTTATATGATGAGGAATCAATTCTTTATAAAATACTGATAAATGAATTTATAGAAGAGAAAAAATTGCAGGAATTGATTCTGAATATTGTAGGTTTGGACTTTCCTACAACCACTGATATCTTGCATACTCTGTTGCCATAGGAATTATCTTTTTCTCATTTTTTTGATATAAACCAAATTGATCTTACTATTAAGATAGAGGTGGAATTGAATAAATATTTGAATATCAATAGAGATCTATCAGATACTCAAAAGGAGGGCCTTGTGGACTTGCTGAAACTTCATAAAAATGCTTTTGCATGGGATTACAAGGATATGAAAGGAATTGATACAGAAGTTTGTACTCATCATATTTACATAAAGGATGAGTGTTTCCCACTTAGACAACCTCAAAGAAGAGTCAATCCTACCTTGAAGGAGATAGTTAAAGAAGAATTACAGAAATTGTTGAAAGCTAGGTTTATCTATCCTATCTCTGACAGTCAATGGGTATCACCTCTAGTGATAGTACCTAAAAAAGGAGGCAAATGGAGGGTATGTGTTGATTATATATCTCTAAACTTAGCAATAAGAAAATATCATTTTCCATTGCTATTCATGGATCAGGCATTGGATTCCCTGGATGGTAAGAGATATTTTCATTCCTTGATGGATTTAGTGGCTACAATCAGATACAAATTGATAACTCAATGATGAATGAATAGTACCAAACCGGTACTGAGAGGGGGGGTGAATTAGTATAGACAAAAATATAGTCTGAAACTGGTTTGACAGCAAATACTCCAAATGACTATCAAACAGTGACACTGGTTGAAACAGAGTGCAACCGGTAAGACCCAGAACAACTAAAACAATCATAAACCGATTACTCACTTAGCTTTCCTCTTAGCTCAATACTATAGTACCATTACGCCCTCATGTATGAACAGGTAAACTATCACCAGGTCTTCACAATAGTTAGTTCAATATGTTTTATAGACAAACATAAAACACAAAACCATCATATGCTTAACAGGCAGTAACAAAGCATCACACATGACACACATATTTTCACGTGGAAACCCAATTGGGAAAAACCACGATGGGGATGAATACCCACAAGCTTCTTTTTGAACTCTTTAGAATTCTACTCTGTTAGGAGCCTTGTTTGGTTAAAGACATTACAATAAGTTCTACTAGGAACTGATCTTGTTAGGGATCACCCGGTTAAGGGATGGCTACAATACCCAGTTAAGGGTTAAACCCGGTTAGGGTTACCTTGTTAGAGGATTTCAAGAACTCAATAGCTAAAGGATCTCTAGAGCTCTATAGCTTCCTAGAACTCAATAACTTTGAGTTACCTTGTTAAGGGATTTCACAACTATTGAAGTGGTTAAAGATCAATAGGAATTACAATGATCTGGTAGCAGCACTCAATGCTAATGCAAATTCATTTTGGCTCCTCTTCACCTTCTGCACATTCACTTTGCAGGTATCTCCTCTCTCCTTTGGTCTAGCAAGAATCACGTATCTCTTCCCTTGGATACACACATACAACTTTTGCCAACAACTTTTGAAAGAAACACAACATCGACCTTAAAACCCTAAAACCTTTTGAAGGAAACATACAGGTCGGTAGCAAAAACCCTAAAACCTAAACCTATTAGGTTAAGAAATTCAAATGGTTCAATACTGACTATTGGATCATACTACCTTAAATGTGACAATCTTGAATCGATCTCAAGATATTCTCCATCATCCATTATCCACTGATTTCATGGTGGTTGATAACCTATCACGTGTTATCATTGTTTAACAAACTTCGCACATTCCCAAGGTGGATAGGGATAGTCTTCTTCATGCAAGATCCTTCACGTGCATAGGGCTTACATGGAAACATGATCTGTTCTCCATTATACTGCTAACTCATCACACAAAGATCACTGGTTGAGCCATATAGGCTTGAAGCACTTCAACCGGAAACCTTAAAGTTGAGACTACCAACCAGTAGTCATACAATGCTTCTATGTGCTAGTTCCCATAACCATATGCTAGTTCATCTTGAATAAGAACACCACTTCAGTTTGGCACAAATGTCGGTTCATAGTGTTATATCGGTTCACACATATGCCAGTTCATACCTCTTCAACATATTGACATCAATGACAACATACAATGTCATTATGTCCACATACCAGTTCACATAATGCCAATAATCACCCCCTTTGGCAATGATGGCAATATACAAAGATATCTCTTCGGTTCACATCTTCTCCTCCAATTTCTACAGATATCTTCTCCCCCTTTGACAAAAATGCCAAAGTGGAGGCACAAGCTTCCCTATTCCATTATGCTGCTCCCTCTGAGGAGTAGCATCCTTCAACACATCAATCCTAAAGAAAGATTTGACTATGCAATACATGACTGATGTGAAGCATATACCTTTAGTTCACCTCCTGAAGGGGCAGTACCCCTAATTCACCTCTTAAGTGTGTAAATGTAGTCTTTGGGAGAGGCTTGGTGAATATGTCTGCTAACTGCTCCTCACTGGACACATGCTCCAATGCAATCTCTTTGTTCTGAACCTTTTCCCTCAAGAAATGATACTTAAGCTCAAAGTGCTTGGTTCTAGAATATAAAACTAAATTCTTTGAAATATTGATAGCACTTGTGTGATCAAAGAATATACTTACCAGTTTAGATATAGGGATTTTGAATCCTTTTAGTACATGCTTCATCCAAATTGTTTGAGTGTAGTTCATGAAAGCTGCAACATACTCTGCTTCCATTGTAGACTGAGAGATACAACTCTTCTTTTTACTCATCCATGAGACCAGTCTACCACCAAGAAAGAATGCACCACTGGTTGTGCTCTTTTGGTCATCTACATTACCAGCCCAATCAGCATCTGTGAACACTTTCAAGCTAAAGTCCTTGCTATATGGATACCACAATCCATAGTCAACAGTTCCCTTCAGATACCTAAGAATCTGCTTGACTACAACCAAGTGGGATTCTCTTGGACTTTTTTGGAACCTTGCAGTAATGCCAACTGCATGTGTAATATCCAGTCTACTATGCACTACAATATGCAACTTACCAATCATTGATCGGTATTCCTTCTCATCAACCAGTGTGGAATCATCCTCTTTTGACAATTTGCAACTAGTCACCATTGGTGTACCAACCAATTTGCTATCTTCCATGCCAAAGGTCTTCAACACCTCTTTGACATATTTGGACTGAGTGATAAAGATTCCATCCTTCATCTGTTGAATCTATAGTCCAATGAAGAACTTAATCTCCCCTATGAGTGACATCTCAAACTCTTGCTTCATCTTATCAGCAAACTCATAACTCATCTTGTCATCACCACCAAAGATAATGTCATCAAAAAATACTTCACAGATCAAGATCTGATCTCCTTCAGACTTCAAGTAGATATTACTATCTTCACTTGTTCTCTCAAATCCAATCTTCACAAGATGGGAATGTAGGTGCTCATACCATGCCCTAGGTGCTTTCTTTAGACCATATAAGGTTTTATGTAGCCTACATACCATATAACTATCTTTAGATAGGGAAACCCATCTGGTTGCTCAATATACACCTCCTCTTCAAGTACACCATTTAGGAATGCAGATTTTACATCCATTTGATATACTTTGAAGCCTTTAAAAGCTACATATGCAAGAAGCATACAAACTCCTTCCAATCTGGCTACAAGAGAAAAGGTTTCTCCATAGTCTTCTCCTTTTTCTTGAGCATATCCTTTGCACACCAATCTAACTTTTTTCCTAATCACCATGTCATCCTCATTTAGCTTGTTTCTAAAGACCCATTTGGTACCAATGACATTTTTATGCTCCGATCTAGGTACCAAGGACCATGTACCATTTTTCTCTATCTAGTCAAGTTCCTCTTCCATTGCCTTGATCTAGTCTTCATCTTTATGAGCCTCTTTGAATGATTTAGGCTTGAATTCAGAGATCATACATGAGTTTTCTCTGATCCTTCTTCTTGTAAGGATTCCTACATCTTTATCTCCTATGATTTGCTTAGGATCATGATTCAACTTGACATACCGAGGAATGGTCTTGACTGGTTCTTCTTGCTTTTCCTCTTCATCCTCATCTTCATCAATATTAGCATTCACCAGTTCAAGAACACTATTACTGGTACTTGGTCGACTGACAACCTATTCTGAGAAGGTTGCAACTAGTTCATTTATAGCTTGCTCACTGCCAGTTTCCTTAGTTTTCTCAGAGGATTCATCAACTCATACATTGATACTTTCCATAATTCTTTGAGTCCTATTGTTGTAACACTTGATAGATTTACTCTTAGTGGAATATCCTAAGAATATTCCCTCATCAAATTTAGCTTCAAATTTGCCCTAATGTTCACTCCTCTTGATGTAACATTTTCTACCAAATACCCAAAAGTAGCTAACCATAGGTGTCTTACTGGCCCAATACTCATAAGGAGTTTTGTCCTTACCTTTCTTGATGAGTACCTGGTTCATTGTGTAGACTACAGTGCTCACCGCTTCTCTCCAAAAGGTGTGAGCTACCTTTCCTTGAATCAACATGGTTCTAGCTACTTCAACCATAGTCCGGTTATTCCTCTCTGCTAGACCATTCTTCTATGGTGTCCGGGGGGCAGACAATTGCCTCTTGATGCCAAATTCTTCACAATACTTGTTGAATTCACCGGAAGTAAATTCCCTTCCTTGATCAATTCTAAGACACTTGATCCTTTTACCACTTTCCTTCTCCACTAATGCTTTGAAAGCTTTGAAGTTCACAAAGGCTTTAGACTTGTATTTCAAGAATGTGACCCACATCATTCTTGAGCAGTCATCAGTGAGAATCATGAAGTACCTATCACCCTACACACTTCTAGTTTTCATAGGACCACACAAATCAGTATGCACAAGATCAAGCAAGTTTTCAGTAGTGAAAGATTTACCCTTAAAGGTTGAGGAAGACATTTTCCCCAATTGACACTCTCTGCACAAGGTATTATCCGATTTTCTTAGCACCGGCAACCCTCTAACTGCCTTGATCTTACTAGCCTTCACAATGTTATCAAAGTTTACATGGTAGAGTCTCCTATGCCATATCCAGCTATCATCAAACTTAGCCATAACACATGTACTTATATTTGCATTCAGATGAAATAGGTTACTTTTGGTCTGCATGCCGGTGGCCACCAACTCACCATCTTTTCCTTTGATTCTGCAAACTCCATTCTTGAATTCCAGAGTGAGGCCACTATCATTCAGTTGGGCAACACTTAGAAGGTTGTGTCTAAGACCATCAACCCAGTACACATTGTCAGCACTACTCTTTCCATTCAAAGAGATGGACCCTCTACCTTTGACCATGCATGCTGCATCATTGCCAAAGTGAACCACACCTCCATCATACTCCTCCAAGGATAGAAACTTGCTCCGGTCACTAGTCATATGGTGAGAATAGCCACTATCAATGATCCACTCATTGGAATTATCAAACCAGGAGACAAGAGCTTTCTTGTCTGACACATCTTCTTTGACAGCAACAAACACAATATCTTCATTTTCTTCATCTTCTGATTCTTCATCTGTGACACCTTCATCAACTACCACAAAATAGTTTCTTCGGTTTCCTCTTTTGAATTTCCTGAACCTTTCTAGTTTGTCCTTGTTATTGCCATTAGGATAGTTTATAGCAATATGTCCTATCTAGTTACAAGAAAAGCATTTCAAAGGTAGCTTACCTTTGTATTTACCAGTTCCTTTAGGAAGCTTCCTAGCAAGGAGAGCTTCAAATGCCATCAGAATCTCCTCATCATTCATTTCTCTACCCTGTCTAGGTTCGCCACTAGTGCTAGCTTCTTTTCCTTTTCTGGATGATATAGCAAAGCCTTTAAATGTTGATTCAGTCTTTTGAACACTACCATCAAAAATATTTAGCTCATAGGCTGTCAACTTGGCTATGATGGAGTCCAAGGATACCTTAGTCTTGTCTATTGATCTTAGCTCCTGAATAGTAGCAACCCTTATTGCATAGACCGACAATAGGGATCTCAGGACTTTGCTTACCATAGTGGAATCTTCTATTTTACCACCTGCACTCTTGATTTCTCCAACAACTATTTTGATTCTTATTCCATATTGCTCAATAGTCTCACCTTCAACCATCCACATATCTTCAAACTTCCCTCTCAGACTTTCTTCCTTAGCCTGTTTTACACATTCATCAACACCATAGATATTTGCAAGAGCATCCCATACCTCTTTGGGATTTACCTTGTCCTGAACATCAATAAACTCAATTTCAGATAGACTACTAATAAAGGCTTCCATGACTTGCCCATTTTCTTGTATCTCTCTCTTTTGGTCATCGGTGAGAGTATCAGTAGGGACAACATAGACATTCTCAACATAACTCCAGTGTTGAGCACCCATGCTTCTGATGAATATCTTCATCCTATCTTTCCATTTACCAAAATTTTCCCTATTAAACTTTGGACCTTCCCTCTTCATCATTTGATTGGAATCTTTACCTCATGCGGTTAAGCTTAAAACACAGAGGACTTGGAGGATGCTCTGATACCAATTGATAACTCAATGATGAATGAATAGTACCAAATTGGTACTAAGAGGGGGGGTGAATCAGTATAGACAAAAATATAGTCCAAAACCGGTTTGATAGCAAATACTCCAAATCACTGTCAAACAGTGACACTGGTTGAAACAGAGTGCAACCGGTAAGACCCAGAACAACTAAAACAATCATAAACCGGTTACTCACTTAGCTTTCCTCTTAGCTCAATAATATAGTACCATTACACCCTCATGTATGAACAAGTAAACTATCATCAGATTTTCACAATAGTTAGTTCAATATGTTTTATAGATAGGCATAAAAAACAAAACCATCATATGCTTAACAGGCAGTAACAAAGCATCACAAGATAAAAGCATCACACATGACACACATATTTTCATGTGGAAACCCAACTGGGAAAAACCATGGTGGGGATGAATACCCACAAGCTTCTTTTTGAACTCTTTAGAAGTCCGCTATGTTAGGAGCCTTATTTGGTTAAAGACATTACAATAGGTTTTGCTAGGAACCGATCCTATTAGGGATCACCTGATTAAGGGATGGCTACAATACCCGGTTAAGGGTTAAACCCAGTTAGGGTTACCTTGTTAGAGGATTTCAAGAACTCAATAGCTAAAGGATATGCAGAGCTCTATAGCTTCCTAGAACTCAATAACTTCTAGGTACCCTGTTAAGGGATTTGTATCAAGCCGGTTAAGGCTACCCTATTAAGGGATTTCACAACTATTGAAGTGGTTAAAGATCAATAGGAATTACAATGATCTGGTAGTAGCACTCAATGCTAATGCAAATCCATTTTGGCTCCTCTTCACTTTCTGCACATTCACTTTGTAGGTTTCTCCTCTCTCCTTTGGTCGGGCAAGAATTACATATCTCTTCCCTTGGATATACACATACAACATTTTCCAAAAACTTTTGAAAGAAACACAACATCGACCTTATAGGAAACAGACAGGTTGGTAGCAAAAACCCTAAACCCTAAACTTGTTAGGTTAAGCAATTCAAATGGTTCAATCCTGACTATTGGATCATACTGCATTAAATGCAACAATCTTGAATCAATCTCAAGACATTCTCCATCATCCATTATCCATTGATTTCATGGCGGATGATAACCCATCACGCATTATCACCGTTTAACAAACTTTGCACATTCCCAGGTGGATAGGGATAGTCTTCTTCATGCAAGATCCTTCACGTGCACAGGGTTTACATGGCAACACGATCTGTTCTCTGTTATACTACTAACTTATCACACAAAGATCATTGGTTGAGCCATACAGGCTTGAAGCACTTCAACTGAAAACCCTGAAGTTGATACTACCAATCGGTAGTCATACAATGCTTCCATGTGCCAATTCCCATAACCATATGCCGATTCATCTTGAACAAGCACACCACTTCACTTTGGCACAAATGTCAGTTCATAGTGTTATACTAGTTCATACCTCTTCAACATATTGACATCAATGACAACATACAATGTCATTATGTCCACATACTGGTTCACATAATGCCAACACAAATAGCCCTCGAGGATCAAGAGAAGACAACATTTACTTGCCCATGGGGCATGTATGCATATTTTGTTCTTCCTTTTGGGTTGTGTAATGCTCCAGCCACTTTTCAAAGAGTAGTGATCAGTATTTTTTCTGACATTTCTCAAGATATTATGGAAATTTACCTAGATGACTTTACAACTTATGGTTCTGAATTTGATCAAGCATTGGATAATCTGAAGAAAGTTTTGCAGCAATGTGAAGACTACAATTTGTCTTTAAACAATGGCAAGTGTTTCATCATGATGGAAGAAGGAATAGTCCTTGGTCATCATATATCTGTACAAGGCATACAGGTGGATCTAGCAAACATTGAGGTCATTTAGCATATTAATGACCCTATGAAGCAAAAAGATTTGAGAAGTTTTCTTGGTCATGCTGGATAATATAGAAGGTTTATCAAAGATTTTAGTAAAATTGCAAGTCCCTTATATTCACTGCTTACTAAAGATGCAAAATTTAAATGGACCCCAACATACAATGAAGATTTTTTTAAGCTTAAGCATACTTTGACTCAAGCACCAATCCTTAAAAGGTCAAATTGGTCTCTACCATTCCAAATCCATACAGATGCATCTGATTATGCAATAGGAGTAGTGCTAGGACAAAGTGTTGACAAATTGGAAAATGCAATATATTATATCAGCAAGAATTTGCAATGACCTGAATTGAATTACACAGTTACTAAAAAGGAAATATTAACTATTATATATGCACTTAATAAATTTAGACACTATATCATAGGGTATCCCATATTTGTGCATACAGATCATACTGCAATTAGATATCTCATGAATAAGCCATCAATCACCGATAGATTAGCTCACTGGTTATTGTTGATGCAGGAATTTGATATCACAGTTGTTGATAAGCTAGGGAAGTCTAATGTGGTTGTAGATTATCTTTCACGTCTTCAATTGCAAGAAGATTCTACAATAATAGATGACACTTTTTCAGATGAACATTTGTTTCTCATTCAAGCTCACACTCCTTGGTATGCTGATATTGCCAACTGTTTAGCTACAGCTAAGATGCCAATTTATTTCTCTCCTAAGGAAAGAAGGTTGCTAGTTGAAAAAAGTTTTAACTTTTCATGGATTGTTGATTGTCTATTTTATACAGGACCTGACCAAGTCATGCGAAGATGTGTCAGAGAAGATGAAACATATGACATCCTGCATGCATGTCATGATGAGCCATGTGGAGGTCATTTTGCTGCCAAAAGAACAACACTGAAAATACTCAATACATGATACTATTGGCCCACATTACATAAGAATGCAGCTCAGTACACAAGGGAATGTGACAGATGTCAGCGAATGGGCAAACCTACAAAATCTGATGAGTTGCCACTATATCCTCAAATATCAGTTGCACCATTTTGACAAGTGGGGATTAGATTTTGTTGGCCCAATTGATCCACCTTCTAATGGAAAATATTATATCTTGGTATGTATAGACTATGTAACAAAATGGGTAGAAGCTTGACCCATGACACATGCAAGAGATAATAAGGTGGCTGAGTTTCTCTATGAAGAGATATTTACAAGATATGGAGTACCAAGGGAAATTGTCTCAGACCAGGGACCTCAATTTACTTCAATATTGATAAAGGCTTTTGTCAATGAATACAATATAAGACACGGGAAATCTACTCCATATCATCCACAGTCTAATAGATAGGTAGAAGTTACAAATAGAGAGCTTGAGGCTATTCTTACAAAAATAGTGTCTGTTCACAAGAAAGATTGGTCTCACCGGCTTTCAGAAGCAATTTGGGTATATAGAACAACTTGGAAAACACCAATTGGTTTCACACCTTTTGAGATGGTTTATGGCAAAACAAAAATGATGCCTATTGAATTTGAGCATAAAACTTTGAGGAAAGCTTTGCAATTAAATATGATATTGTCTGAAGCACAGAAAGAACACATTTAGCAATTAAATGCTCTAGATGAATGAAGAAAGATAGCTATTCAATAGACAGAATTGATTCAAAATCAAAGAGAAAAATGGCATGATAAATATATTAGGGAAAATAAATTCAAAGTTGGTGACTGGGCACTACTATATGATTCTAGATATAAAGATGCTATGGGAAAGCTTCAAACCAGGTGGTTAGGTCCTTATGAGATAAAAGAAGTTTTCTAGAATGGAGCAGTCCGTTTGTCCACAATTGATCCTGTTCGATTTAAACTCTTAGTAAATGGACACTGACTATGACTATATCATAAGCCGGCTACTAAAGAAGAGTTCATGCAATAGTTTGTTCCACAAAGGGACATAAAGGTTCCTACAGCAACTGAAAAAGTTCCTGTAGCAACTGACAATGACTCTGCAGCAACTCATGAGCTTCCTATTGCAATTGAGCAAGGTAATAAAGGTAATGTTCCTACAGCCTCTGCAGTAAACATATTTTTCTTTTCATAATAAAATATTTCCAGTTTATATGGGAATATTCTTCTCCGTACATAAAATCCCATCCACGACATTCCATCCCATGTTCTTACCTATCATTTCATTTCATTTCGCCTTCATTGTCATGCAATTGTAGGTACGTGTATATTGTATTTTATTTTAATTATGCATTTATTAGTTAATTATGATTATATCCTATTTAAATCCACTCCACTAACCGAAATCTTGTCAGCTTGTGTAGACACATGCTAGGTTAAGTTGGGGGGGGGGGATACTTTATGGTTCATTTTCCAATATGATTAATTATTAGTCCTTTTTGGTACCCTAAATTGATTTTCTCCCCATCATTACTTATTATGTTATTCTTTCATGCAAGTGAATAATAAAGTTTGCCGCCAGAATTAAGATATGTAAGGAGATTTCATTTTTAGCAAGACTGTCAAATATTTTGGTTCAGATGCAGAGAGAAAAAATACTAGAGTAAAAGATGGGTGGTGATCTAATTCACCATGAGCCAATGGTCCATGAAGGGTTGCTGCAGGATGGTCTTTGTGAGCATTATTTCCAAAACTATGGCTGGTTGGATTACTTCTTGAAAACTAGGGATTATAACAAAGAAATTGTTGCAGAATTTATGCATTCCTTTAATGAAGGAGAAGCTACAGTTAAAGGTTTGAGGGTAATTGCTACAGAGAAGTGAATAGTGGAAGTAATGGGGTTGCTATAGGAAGGAGAACTCTTTCTGGAATCAAAAGATGCAAGGAGTGCCAGGGCAGAGTTCACAATTCCCACTGACGAACCCTTAATGGTGGATAGACAAGGAACTAGAAGGGTTTCTATACCAGCACATTGGCCTCAAGTAGCTTTGTATGTTATGAAATACATTACATGTGAAGGGCAGTATTCAAATCTACATTCACCTCATTTTAAGTTACTTAGTCATCTGCAGCATGGCCGGCGAGTTAATGTTTCTAATTTTTTATACCATCTTATTTCTACAAGTGCTAAGGAGACCCAAAAAATGGAAATCGCTCCGTTAGCCATCATGGATTGGTTAAGCTACTTGTACAATAGTCCCTAACAGATGTTTCACAAATGGAATCGGGCGTATTTGAGGATATGCAACAATTTAGGGTTGATGATGCCCCTGTTGCAGATAACCCGCCAGTTGAACAAGAGAATGTTGTAGATAATCTACCTGTTGAAGATGAGGGTTTTCTTGTTGCTGAAGGAGCCACAGTTATTATGGAAGAAAACATTGAAGTGGAATCAATTGAAGAACAACCCTCTACTTCTCTTCAAAGAGATTCACTAGTTTTGTGAAGGAAAGGAAAAGAGTTAGAATTGAGTGAAACAGATGAAGAACTTATTACCTAGCCACAGGTAACTCAGATTCCTCCTGTAACCAAGAGGTGTAGGACAAAAATAAAAACTCTTGTAGCCATTCTAAAAGTGTATGTAAGAATAACACGAAGGAGGACACAAAAGACTCATCCTATGGGTAATCTAGCAGAGGTTATTGCAATAGAAAATTTGGAAGAAGGAAGCCCTACGGAGGATGAAATTCAAGAAAAGGTTATTGTAGTAGAAACTTCAGAAGAAGGAATCCCTATGGAGGATGAAATTCAAGAAAATTTTGCAGAGGATGAAATTCAAGAAAAGGTTGTTGAGGATAAACTAGCAAATCTTGCTTCTGTGGCATTGCAATTTGAAGAAACTATTGAAGATGTTCTACAACAGCCTTAGGAAAATATTGGAGATATGCTAGCTCAGAATGAGGAGGTTATTGAAGAAATCCCATGATCTAAGGTAGTACCTATTAGACATCCTTCATCCCTAAGTAGTTTACCTATTGCTTTAACATTTTATAGACAATGGAAAATAGAGAAGGATAGGTTGCAGGGGATTATTGATAAACAAAAAAGAGAGATTGAAAAGAGAGATAACAGAATTGAGGAATTAGAGGCTAAGGTAGAAATAATTTATGGTATGGTTCCTGAGTTGATGCAGTGTAGGGCACCTCCAAGAGTTTATGTAGTACATTTGAAAGAGTGGTATCTGAACTTCAAACTAAGCCGCATTGTTAGGGACCTTAATCCTTCCTCAGAAACACCTAACAAATTCTTTTATGCTTATCAAACCTCTCCACCTACTGTGAAGAATTTGCTATGTGAATTATACTTACATAATTATGTTGTACCCTCAGATAGGGAGTGGAATCCTTTATTGTATATTGGGGATATCCATATCAAATCTTTAATGTCATGGATCCAAAATGAGATTATCATAGGGCCACAAGCCAAGGAGTATGAAAAATTAGAGCTTGACTATCCATTACCATTAAGAAGGGAATCACAAGCACCAAGGGTTCTTTATTATGATTGGAAAAAGTTACTGGTAAGAGATGATGTTAGTAAATTAGTGCTTCCAATGAGAGAGGAAGTCTATCAAACATATGAGCAATTGGTTCAAACTGATAGGACAACTGCAATAGAAGGGTTAACTCAGCACTGGAATAATCTACCAGAACATTTAAAACAGGGAGAACCTTACTCACTACAAAATTTTCATCCAACCATACAAAGAGCCCCTAGATACATATAGTTAGGCAGGGAGAAAGCCAACAACTGGCTACCATTGACCTTTCAACCTCCAATCCTTATGTGGCCACTTTTGGCATGCTAGCCAACAGAGCAGAACAATGATGCAGTCACAAAAGAAACAACTAGATGGTCCAGACTAGAAAAAATGAAAGGATTTTATTGGAACTTGGCTTCAGGGGGGACAGGTCAGGGCACTGTTGGTGATTTAAGAGTTACAGAGAGAATCAAAATTTTTCCTTTTGTTGTAGGATCAACAAACTCTTAAAGTTGGGGGGCATGATAAGTTGATACTTTGTCATGTTTTTATCATCAAAACTCTTAGGTTTTTGCCATCTTTTGGGTTTCATTGTGGTAGTTAAGTATTGTGAATTGACTATATGTATTCCATGTGTTAAACCTAAACTTATGAAATCATGTTTGAACTTTGCTAGTCTATTCCTGCAGCCATGCCAATTTATCCCTATAGCCAAGTGATTTGTTCCTATTGTTATGCTGATTATTTGGGATAGTATCATATGTGAGTTAATGAATGTATTAATTAAGTAAAATACATATGCATGTCCTTGTATGTTGTTTTGGTTGTAGTGGAGATAATAAATGATGCCATGGTGGACATTCTCTTTTCGCGCCTGAAGAATGAAGAATCACATATGTGATAACTGGAGATAAAACTGAAGAGGAGCCAAGTGAGCGCAAGGTATGGTATAACTAGAGCAGCCATACATCACTATGGGAGTTTAACTCTAGTGGGCATTGAATTCGCAAAATATCACTACGACATGCAAAGATTGTGGTTTGGTTTAGATCCATGTTTCCTGCAGCCAAGCTCTAGTTATCTTCTTCATATGTCAATCATCTGCCTCTTCTTCTGGGCATGATTTGAGTTGTCCATTGTAGTTGATCTTTTCTTTATAATAAGCTCTTCCTTTTTCTTTGGGGTTAGACAGAATAGAAAGGAATAGAGCAGAGAATTTTGTCAAGCATTCTGGAGTTTTTCTTTTAGAACATGTAATCATTCTTAGGAAGCAATGAATGAAAGATATGTTGTTTTGATCTGTTAAAAGTATTTTTCTGGAAGCTTGATATCACTCATCCAAGGGGGGCCACTTGGTGAGTGATCCTGTGTTTATGTTCATTGAAATTAGTTCTTCTTTAGTTATAGTAGAAGTTCATGCCTTGATTGTTCCTGCAGCCACTAGAAATAGATCCACTGATTGTTCCTACAGCCAAGCCAGAACAAAGTGATTTCTGTCATTTACATTAGATCATTCCAACATTGTTTTTATAAGCTTTCATGTAGTCTTCTATGATTTCCATTCTTTCCTTTCCTTTCTGCATAATGTTAGTTACTACAGTAATGCAGAATAGCCATTGAAGGAGATTAGTGCATATATAGTGTAGACCCATTTCAAGTTTCACATCCCTGGGTTGATAACTAAATGAACACTAGCCATGAAAATAGTAACTTTACCAGATGAATGTCCAAACTTTGGATTGAGATTTCAATTAGAGTTATTATTATTATAGTTGGAGTAGACAACATCTATAAGTATCTTGACATAAAGTTCCAAGATCTATGCATCAACCTCATAGCCCATCTTAGTAACCCTAACAGTCCTAGGTTGCATTGCCTCCATCAAAGTTTCATCCTTTTTCACCATGAAGCATATGTTGGTAGAGTATTTGTCAACAATATGCTTAGGGATCCTTTCCCTCTTCTTCATAGCTTTCTAAAATGCCTTGAAATAACCCCACAAAATAGAGTCTCAGTCTTGTCCCAAGTTTATCAATGCATCCTTGATCTATTTACCTACTAGTATATCAAAGACCCATTGCCTCTTACAAGATCCTGGTATCTCATTCAAAAAGAAAAGCATCAAACAAACAATGAGATTTTCATACCAAAATGTACCTTTCTTATCTCCCTTAATCTTTCCCAAATTAGAAATCAACTCATCACACATCCATTGGCAAAGATCATATTTCTCATTTTCTTTCACAATCTTGTGTGCATAGAAAATATAGGAACTAGAAACATAGTTCAACTGGTTTGATTGAGTTACCTTGTATCCAATTACCATCCTTGCAAATTGAACAACATTATCTCTGATAGTGCTAATCTGCATCAACCAGTTGTGAAAGGTGGCACCAGCTAGCTTGTTCACCTCATTGTTCAGAATCTTCCTCCTACCCAATGTCTATCCGACTTCGGGTAAGTTGGTGATAGCACAAATCGCCTCCTTTATGATTTTATAGGGCCGGTCAAGCCACATGAACTCACCATGAACTCAGCTTAGCACATACCAAATCATCTCATCCTCGAACTTGAGCATCTCTAGAATGCTGTTGAAACCTTGATCCTTCAAAATTTGAAATTCTAGTTTAAGCAATCCATCCTTGTTCAGCAAAGTAGACAAATACATTGATTTAATCTCTGATGAACCCAAATCCTCCAGAGTGCAATGAATATATGCTCTCACATCTTCAACATAAAGAACTTCATCGGGACCCCTAGAAAATGTGCCAATAGAGTCATCGACCTTTGCAATTTGAGGGAATTATTTCAATTCTGAGTGGGGACGATCCTTAATATCCACCACAATAAGGACAACCACATCTGTCGGAATGGTAGAAGATCTAGAAGCCATTCCGATTTTAGAAAAATAGCATGAAAACAAAGAAAATACTTCACAACCAAAGCGGGTGAAAACCTTTGATAAATCCACACAGAGAATATTGGAAATCGCTGGAAAATGCTCTTAATCACCTTGATTGCCTTAAACTCTCTCTACTTCACTCTGAGTGTCGTGTGATCAAAAATGAAGCAATGCATCCCTTTTAATCTGTGACACCCTAATTACCCATTGACATCAATGCATGCCAACATATGATACCAGATACAAATTCCATTATCCTTGCGCTAATGAATCTCCATACTATCTTCACCAAGATCTGAAACAAGATTTTATACCACTACTAGGGGCAATGCATGATCTGACATTAATTTGCCTTCCCCTAAGGCTAAGGCCTTAGTTACTAGATAAGTTTCCTGCCGGTGTAGGAACATTCTACTTTGTCAATTGAGTAACCAAAGAATTTACCTCTGTCAATTGATCTTTAGACTTCCTAATCCATTGTTTAGCATGAGCTTGCTGAATCTCATCAACCTTTTTCTTTCCTTTCTCATTTGACATGTCATTTCCTTTCGGTGTATTCTTGCTTTTGCAATATTTGGCAATATGTCCTATTTTGTTGCATGCATAGCAAGTAACATTGTTCTTTTGAATTTCCTTGTTGAGTCCTTGACCATTCCTTGACCTACATTGATTAGTCATATGTCCCAACTTTCCACATGCATGACATCTCACATTCATTCTACAATCTTCTGTCCTATGACCATACTTATTACACCTTGAAAACTGACTGGGAACAACATTATTATTCTGATTTGCTTTATTTCTGCATTGACTTGCTCTATGACCAAACTTATTACAAATAAATCATCTACCATTAAATTTATGTGCATTGGGTTGCCTTATTGGTGATTTCTAATCCTGGTTGTTTGGTGGATTCCCTTGATTTGTAGTACCAAAGCTTTCTCCATGCTCAAATCCAAGACCTCTAGTGTCTCCAGTGTCTCTTTGATCCTTCAATAATTCATCAAGCCTTGCAGACTGACCTTGAACTTTTCTTTCTATTCATTTTCAGCATCCAGATCCCTTCTCAGGATTGACATCATTCTTTCCAACTCTTGCTCATTGTTTTGTGATTCCACCAACTCAGTTCTCAACACATCATTCTCATGTGCCAACCTAATGCATGCCTCAGATCTTTCTTTTAGAGATATAACAAGATTTTATTCATTCTTCTTCCGGTCTTCAATCTCATTAGACATCCTCATAGTCATGGCTTGCATTCCATTCTTCATGACATTATTCTCCTGACTTAGCTTCTGACATAATTCCTTAAGGGCATTCTTCTCTTCATCATCCAGATTTTGTAAAAGTTCCTTCCTTTTAGCTTGAGTAGATGATAACCTCTCCTGCAAGGTAAGAATGAATTCCTTTGCATAATTCAACTCATCTTGCAGTTTCAAGTTCTTCAACCTTTCAACATCATAGTCCTCAAGTGCTACTTCAAGTTCCTTCTATAGACTCATCTCCATGGATTCCGGTTTTAGGATCTTCCTCAAGACGTTAGACTTATTCTGAGGCACAAGGCTCTGATACCAATTGTTGGAATCCAAGAACACTGAGAGAGGGGGGGTGAATCAGTGTTCTGCCAGATAGAGTAATTTTAACCTTATTAACAAATTCACTTATTAACTAGTATGCATAAAAGAAAGTAACAACAAATAATATCAATTCAACCACATGAATCAACACCATACCACATATATTTATACATGGAAAACCTCAAAGAGGAAAAACCATGGTGGGATTGGTGACTCACAATATCTATCCACTAGCCAAATGAATAAATATTACAAGAGGGGCCTGCACATGCAGAAAGGCACACTGCCTAGAGCACACTGCTCATCACAAAAGGAGCCTCACTTACTACAGATCCAAATACTAGATTACAAATAAAAACTGAACTCAGAATGTGCATCTGCTATGCTGGATGAGTTTTGGTTAAAGCACTATCTGTACTGGTTAAACTATAACATCCCTTATCGGTATCTTAGATCACTTCCCAATCCTCTAGACCAATAATCAAGACTAATTGTAGATCTTTACATTTGCATTCTATCAATCAAGATAACATCACAAAACCTTTCACATCACTTATCTCTCATATATCCATATCATTATATATAATGACCTAACCCAGACTGACTTATATATCCATTTACATGAATAAACACAAATGCCTCATGTCGGATTACAAACATATCACAAAAGATAAGACACATGTTGGTCAAGATAAAATATAAAAATAAAACAATATGATTGTTGCCACTTCCATGCTTGCCGGATCAATCTCCTATGTCAACCTTAGAATACCAGTTCCAAGTTTGCTAGTTCCCTGAATGCTGGTGAAGTGAATGCCAGTTAACTTGAATGTTGGATCTCCCATGAAGTGTGTTACCATCAATGACAACACTTATAACCTGGATGAGTGTCAATTGCCAATAGTGTTATGGGCTTGTTTGTAACCAATTTCTTGAATGTTGTCTCAAGTGGCTCTCCCAATGGAGTGTATTTTCTTCAAGGCTTTGATGGCCTTTGATTGTTCACTTGATTGCTTGCATTGGATGAACTTTCATCAGGGAAATTTACTTTTGGTTTTACAATATTTTCATCTACTACCCCATCATTAATCGTGTTCTTATTCTTATTCCAAAAGTGGGGTTTGTCTTTCCCATTTGATTACTCTTTGTTTTCTTTGAATAACTTTATGACACCTTATTCAATAAGGACTTTCTTAGCAGCCAATCCTTTCACAATGACCTCTTTGAAGGTAGATAAACAAGCTTTTCTTAGTTCATATCCAATGTCCTTGTTGACATTTTGAGTGAACATTTCTACCATTTGTTTTTGTGGGATATCACAAGAGCATCGACTAGCAAGACCTCTCCATCACTGTAAAAATGAAGAAAAATGTTCACCATTTTTCTTCTTAGTATTGCATAAGGTATTCACTGACACATCTATTTCAATGTTGTATGAAAATTTTTGTATGAAAGCTTCTGCTAGATCACTCCATTTCTTGATTCTAGGTGGAAGTTGGGAGAACCATTAAATAGCTTGTCCACCTAAACTTTGTGGGAACAATCTCATCGAGTATGTTTCTTCTCCTACCACCTCAATGCAAGTTGTGAAAAATTATCTTATGTGAGCCTTAGGATCCCCTTTGCCTCTATATTTTTCAAACTTTGGTGTCACAAAATGTGGAGGAAAAGGAGACATTGGAATACTTTTGTCATATGGGTAAGAACATATATCTTTTATTGTATATTGTTGCTTTGGTGTATTCATGTTCACCATTTGCTTTTGCAAATCCTTGATTTATTGTTGCAAGTCATTCTTGGGTAGTGTCTTTTCTCTTTGAGCTAGTCCCATGCTTGAGCCACTGGGTGGAAGAGGAGGGATATAATGCATGTATGGATGGTATTGATCATATGTGTGTTCATATTTAGGAGGAACATAGTTATAGATTGCATATGGAATGCTTGGTATGGTATTGTAACAAGGAGCAGTAGGTGTAGGTCAATACATGTCATGAACATGAGGATAGGAGGTATCATAAGAGT
This sequence comes from Cryptomeria japonica, assembly GCF_030272615.1. NCBI lineage: Eukaryota > Viridiplantae > Streptophyta > Pinopsida > Cupressales > Cupressaceae > Cryptomeria > Cryptomeria japonica. Next base: position 237,619,768 of record NC_081412.1, on the reverse strand, counting down.
GATCTTGAGTACTGTCCCTAAATCTAACATGGGGCCTCCTCGTATCATGATTTTGAATGTTTGGTTGAGTGTAATTGTATGCATTGGTATGATCTTGGGCATCATCTTGAGCATGTGTAGTGGTACTTCTTCTCCATGGGAAAGGAGGACTGTGGGGTTGTTCATGAGAGTTACTAGTAAAATTGGCATGAGCATAGGTATTGGGAACTTCTAGTTTTTGAAATAAGGATGAAGGTGACTCAGGCACAAAACACTCTCTCCTATTACCACCATTAGATCCTCTAGGATTTGCATTTGTTTGATTTCCTTGATTTGGGTCCTCCTCTATAATTTGTTACACATCAAAATCATGAGGTAGTTTCATTCCACTTTGTGCCATGACTTGAAAGAAGTATTGTATATCTCTTCTTATGATTTCTTCAACCAATCTATTGAAACTTGGATCTATGATATTCTCTTCAATGCCTACGGAAGTGATAGATGTATTTTCATTATCATTGTTGTTCTCATTGTCATTGTTTGGTATATTACTATGATTGTCAAATGGGTTGTAAAATTTGTCTCCATCAAACTCATAGGTACTCATGTTGAGAGATCTTAGAGCTTCTTTGACTTCTCTTCTAGTCCTTTGGGAACAGGTTTCAACCATGAAATTGACCTTGGCTAAAATGAAAGATGGAAGAAAATATGAAGACTATGGAAGACCAAGAAAGAATATGAGATGAAATGAATCTAGGATTGTCTTGCAATGTCCAAAAATGTACGTTCAAGATATGTGTGATCTAAAGTAAGGTGTGGCTTCAAAAGAGATGATAGATCTCTTGATGAGGTAAGTTGACCTTGACTAAAGATGACCAAATGGGACCCTAAGATGATAAATCTGATACGAGAACCACTTAGTGATGTGTTGCAGTATATTTGCAAGATATGATGAAGACAACAAAGTAACCTTTTGACTCTATTTTAGAATATATGTATGAAGGAGATTGCAAATGAAGGGGAATATTGAACAAATATGAGAACAAGATTGGTTGAATGAAAATGATGAAGCCCTATAGGAAATACCTTATAAGCTCTTTGAATCTAAAAACTTAAGCCCATTTTTCTCTTTTCAAGTTTTGTAAAATGTTGTTTTGAAACACAGATGTAGTTTAAATAAACTCAGATGTGATTTTTGATTAGAGACATAGTGACGGTGAACACATACGTAGTTTCTGATAACAATGATAGTTCTGAGTTTGAAAATCAAAGATGCAATTCTGCCCTACACAGATGTGCTTTCCCAACAAAGACATGGTTTGTGATAACCCAAATGTAGTTTCTTGAAATGTTGACAATTTTGTGATAAAATGTGACAGTATAATTCTCTGATACCCAGATGCAATTATGCTCTACACAGACGCGTATTTCCAACATAAACGTGATTTAAGCTAACAAAAATGTGTATCTAAAAATGTTTTGCAATTCTGTCCAATTTTTGACAAGAAAACACAACAAACAGTGAAGACACAATGTTTGAAGGTATTTGTCTGATTTGAAATAAAAACATGTAAGCACAAATCCTAAGGCTGGCCAAGCACCAGTCCCCATGAAAACTCCCCATGCTGAACTTTGTATCTCTACTAAGAACCGTAAGAATGTGAGACAACATCAAAGGCACAACCTACTGTACCAACAACTAGAAGGTTTTTGGCTTCTACAACAAGGGGTTTCTAGTAAAGGCATCCATTTGAGTGGCCATAATCAATAGCGTGTTATGCTCCATTAAGAAGGCTTCCTAGTCTTGTAGAAGTTATGCTCCACAAGCTTTTATGTGTCACAGGGACATTGAGGGAGTCATAACACCATTATGGCAACATGTAGCACTCGTTTCTTGCAACTTTTGTCACAAATACTTTTATTTATAGTTGTTCAGAAGAGCTTGGCTTTAGCCTGTTACCACTTGGGTCATTCCCTCTCACTTGACCTTATGGTCTACTTAGGAGGAAGGCCCTCATACTTAAATAGAAGATGATAACAATTTATCTTACACCCAAGGTCCAATCGAAGGTGAGGGGAGAGGTTACTTTTGTTATCAACTCTAGGGTTATAAAATATAAAATATGCAAAGAGCACCAAACACTTCAAACAAGTTCTTTAACCCCAAATGAAAAAGAGATGTGACCCTAATTAGACTAAAATCCAAAGACACAAACCTAGATTACCCCTACAACAAATGACTAGTAGTTTTGTATAATATCCCCCATCCAATGATGACTGGAAACAAGGAATATTTGCTGCTAGGACTGCGTGTTATGTTGATAATGTTTTTCAGATTTGTAGTGATGACTTACACACATAAATATCATTAAATAAATAAATAAAAAATGATACACAAGATGATATTGGTCAAAGAAACTTGACTACTATGATTAATTTTGAAACTCAATGTCAAATTAAGTGATAACAACAAATGGCATTTTAACAAATACTTGTAATGCATCCTCAGAAAGAAAGTGTAATGAGATGCAAACCCAAATTCTCTATTGATAATGATGGCTCAAATTACATTTTATATGACACCCTAATGACAAGATATAGGCAGCTGATAAATCATACATGTATTGTAACTTTTAGATTTCTAAGAACTAAAGACCACAATCATACACATACCTAAATATCACAATGAAAGTAGTTTTAATAAAAACTTGTCTGAGATGCCTTGAAGGGTGATACAATGATTATTGTCTTGACCTTTTACCATGCCAAACAAACCTCCTCTAAACCACCCCTACTTCTGTGAAGTGGACGGTCTGAGATGTCAATAAGGACTACAGATTACAGTGCCAAATCTCCTCTTAGTTGTTCATCCTCACTCCTAAAGGAGAGCACTTTACTAATTGATGAGTGTTAATACCATTTTATGAAGAGAGAACCCAAATCGAATGGTTTCATTAATGTATAGGTCTGTACTATTCACACATTGAAATATTGCCGACTCTATCATCAAACTCTCTCCAAATATCACCAAGAAGATCACCTAGGTCTCCTCCTTAGATCGTTCGTTGCCTTTCAACTTGTGAATCGATGCATCAATAATGAGTATTGAAATAAATCATGGAATGGGAGTAATTTGTTGTGGTCTGATAGATAGTTGCAACTTAATTCAATTTTCCCTAAAAATACACTAAACAACATCGCCCTCTTTGTTAGTTAAGTTTACTGACTTTGAACAAAAGGAAGCATGCATCTATAATGTCACATGGCCAAAATCATGGAAGAGAATAAACTATTTCAAACTAGTTACCTGCTGCAACTTCTCTCCAAATTATTCCAAAATGGATCACCCTTTCCCTTAGGAGAAATCGCTATCTTCAAACTCATAAAGGATGCCATTCACCATGTTTAATGAGAAAATCATAGAAGTATGAAGATCTGAAACAACATCCACAAAACTAGATATTAAACCTCAATAAGCTCAAGTGTAAGGATTGATTTGTCCTTCCCAATCACCATATTCTATTATGCATAATGTGGAAAACTAAATATCTCCCACTCCCAAATGAACAACTAGGGTTTCATCCAACCCTTCCTCAATTTGTTGAATGTTTGCATCCTTGGAGATTCAACTGATGCCACCATGCATCAGTCATATCATCATAACCAAATCGATCTCCAATCTCCTTGATCATCCATCACCCTCTTCTATTTATCCTTTTCATAACCTATCATGAGATTCCTTCTAGAAGAGGGTAGGTACACTTTATTATTTATTAAGTGACTTTAATTATTTTAATTTTATACTTTAGTCACTATTTAATTAAATTAATTAAATATAAAGTCACTTTTTAATTTATTTAATGACTTTATAAGAAATTAATTTAATTAATTTCTCCTTATTTCTCAACTTAGCCAAAAGGCTAAGACTCCATAAAAGACTAACAAAAATGGGGACATTACATTTTGATAGATTACCCCCACCTGCAAGCACACTAGATAGGTATATTTTAAAAATCTAAATCCAACTGTGAAAGGGGGGGCCTTCGATAATATGATATTTTCTCTTTTTAACAGTTGCACCACTTCGTTAGTCCAATGCAAGGAGTTAGGGGAAAACTAAAATTGAAAACCCTAAAATTGGTAAAGATGCCAAAAATTGAAAACAAAAATATGATTATACTAAACGCAGATGCGACTTCTTAACACAGACACATAAAGGTGAAACATAGATGCAGAATTACAGATCTAAAACCTGCAAAACATACACACAACAAAAATGCAAAAACAGTCAATAAAGACGTGATTTTTGGGCCAAAGCATGGAAATATGAATCACATACATGATTTCCTGAAACCTGCACCTGCAATCAAACATAAAATATGGAAACATGAAAAGATCCGATGCATACATGGTTTAAAATCGCAGATGCGAAAATACGATTGCACAAACACGACTTCAGAATTTGAGACCTGCAAAATTGATAGAAAAATAAAAACACAACAACAAAAAGCACAAATGCAGAATCAAAATGTAGATGCAAAAAAACTAGTTGCAGACACGAAAAATTAGAATCATCACAAATCTAACTTGCAACTTTGCAAAAAAGTTAGATATGCAAATAAAATGTTAGAAATAAAAGGGTCAAGAGTCCCACCGGATGTGCCAAAATTTATATCGTGAAAATATGATTAGGAAAACCTATTGTAAAACCCTAAAGATCCAACCATAAAATCTAAGTCCTACAATAAAACATCCACCATACACCAATAGAGATACCTAAGATCATGCAAATCATCAAAATAAAGCAATATTACCATTCACATATCAATTAGGTTTTCAATCTCCATTGTCTCTTATCTCCATTGATCTTGTTTGATATATTTGCTCTCAGATTTTATTTGTGCACAAGAGCTCAATAAAGAATAGATTGTGGTTGATAGCTTGATCACAACAAGACTTGATTGATGTAGTTATTAGGGTTGATAATGAAGGAGTGTATCCTCTTATATAGGGATAATATTAAGAGGTATAAAGATAAATGGTCGGCTAAGATTAAAGGGTAGGTAGAATAAATAATAAAATAATGAGAGGGTCAATGGTGTACAAATTAAGAGATGAATGACATGTGTCATAGGTAGAAAAGGATAATTAATTACTTAAATAAATAAAGATTGATTTAATTAATAAAAGAAAGGGGATGATTAAATAAATAAAAATATTTATTTAATTTAGAAAAAAACTAATTTAAATAAATAAAAATATTTATTTAACTAAGAAAAATGGCTAGAAGAGGCTAAATGAATTAATTAAATAAATAAAGATTTGTTTAATTAATAGAAGCCATGATACAATAATTAAAAATAAAAATATTTATTTAATTAAAGAGGAGAATTTTAGGTGTCTACACATGTCACTTAGGGTTAGGTTTTGCATGTTTTAAATTTAGGTTTTAGGACATATTGTCATCACCCTTCATTTTAGTTCATTTCATTGCAAGCATCCTCATTTTGCACTTAGGTTTAAGGTCATTTTCCCTAGGTCATTATCATCCTTTTTCATTGCATTGTCATACCAAAGCTAAGCTTTTACTTAGGTCATATTATTTCCTTGCATATGCCTTTCTTGCATTATGTTATATCATTGCAAAGTCCAAAACCCTAGGTCTTGTCTTAGGTTAGCATTGTCAAGCATTTGCATTCATATCCTTGGTTCATATCATTTTATCATATCATATCATATCTTGAAACCATATCATATTCATATCATATCCATAGGTCCTTGTCATAATCATTGCCTCTTGCATTTAGTCTCAAAATTAGGCTTTGCTAAACTTCAAAAGATTCAAACCTTTAGATTAAAACCTAAGTCATTGTTAGGGAGTCTTGATCTTGTCCAATATTTATCCTTTTATCAACATCATTTTTTTCAAACCTAGCTTAGTATCCAAATATATACCCGTGAGACATTGCCAATTTACCCTATAGTCATTTTGTCCTTTGTCCTCTTAAGGTCTAGACTTCATTTCAATTTCCAAGGGTTGCGTCTTTAGGGTTGCATTTCAAAGTTTGTCCAAATCTCAAAAACAAAAAAAATATAGGTTACATTTGCATTCCCTAAGATTGCATTTAAGTCGCATATCATTATCATTCCAAAATTCAAAAGTCCAAAAACATAGTTTGCATTCTTCTACTAGATTGCATGATCATCTTTTAAGGTTGCACTTAATTGCATTTCATTTTCATTCCAAAGACTCAAAAATACCAAAAACATAGGTTGAATTGTCATCCTTCTCATTTTCATTAGTTGTATACATCATCCTTAAAATAAAAAAATCCCAAAAACATTGCATAGTGACATGTCTATTGACACAAGGTTCCAAGATCCTAGATGCAACAAAGTTTGACATATCAACCAATGATTGGTCCAATGAAAAACATAATGCAATCAAGTTTTAATCCAATACAATCACAATTCTATCCAACTTAACAACAAGGTAACATCGATCAAACTTTTTATGACAAAACAAGCATCCAAATATGAAAACTAGAAGACAAACTAGCTCGAGAAATAGATATCATAGAACAAAGAGTGAAAAACATGAAAAAATATAGATCCCAAATTATGAAAACATTTCAAAAATTTCAAGGTCGAAATCCAAAACTTGAACTAATTTATGTAAAATCTCTCATCACACAAATAGACATGATGAAACAATTTCAAGCAACAAACACAAACTTCAACCAAGTTCCAAATCAAACTTCATTCAATCAAATCCCAAGTCAAACCTCATTCGATCAAATTTTAAATCAACAACCAATGATCCAACAACAACCAATCATTCATCAACAACCAATCATCCAACAACAACCAATCATTCATCAAAAAGAAATCATCTAGCAACAACCAATGATCCAACATACAGAACCAATGATGGATCAACAACCAATAGTCCAACATATCCATACACAACCAATGGTCCAACAAATCCAACCAACACAACCAATGCTACATTTTCAACAATATGTCCCGATGCTCTACAAAATGGACAATGTTAGACAAAAGCTTGTGGTCGTATAACACACAAAAACACAAGAAACAAAGACAAACGCTAGTGTTAATCAACCAAAAACAAGTCTAAGTAGTCATACCAAAAGAGACACTAAAAACATGATGAAATATTTAACTATGGAAGCAAATACAACAAGGCATCTCCAAATTCCTTCTACCATGCTCTTAGCTCCTTCTCCCTTGTTCCTCTCCTCTCCAAGTTCCAAATTAGTGTAGCTCTCAGCAGCTTTTTGCACTATGGATGACTTATGAAGATTCAAGATTGAAATGATGATTAATCTAAAATGTTATGCAAATGTGAACAAGAGATAAAATAAGAGATTATTTAATTAGCTAGTGTTTATTTTAAAACAAAAGAGTGAATACGATTGATTATCTAATGCTCTCTAAAATTGGCTATAATGTAAATGCATACAAGTTTTCAGGATCTGGATTATGAAGAGATGGGCTCTATTTATAGGAAAAATGGAGCAATGGATGGTTGAGATTGAGTAATCTCAACAAGGGTCAGGATTGAGTGATATTCAATCCACGTGAGGACTTTCAACCCAATCCCAAGATGACAAGTGTCAACATGAGAGGGGTTGAGAGGAGAGGGAATAAGCATTAAATGCTTGACATGACCTGAGAGTTAACTTGGGAGTTAAGGTCAAGGTTGGGTTGAGTGAATAAATTCATTATCCAAAGAATAATTCTTTTATCCAATGGATAAACTCTTGTGCAAGACTTAGTGAGGATAACCATGGTCAAAGCAATAAATGCTTGAGGAGACACATGGGTCACATGAGGGTTAAATTAAGGGTCAAAGTCCCTAACCATGGGTGCAAGTAGATTTAACCATTAATGGTCATGTAAGAGCCATAAGTGGTTTGGAAGACTTTAGAGGTTAAATTGTTGAACACACAAAGCATTTAATACTTTTCAAAGACTTTGAAGTCTTTGAGAAGTGACTTGAAGTTGCTTAGGAATGTGACAATATTTAGGGGATGGATTAGGTTAATTAGGAAGGGGTTAGAAGAATCTAAAAGCAGATTAAGATTGCAAGTGGGTTTGGTGGGTGAGGGAAAATAGGATTCTAATTAAAATAAAATTAATTTATTTCAACTTGTGGTTGGAACTTGCATTTGTAGGAAAATGCAAGTGGGGGGGGGGGTGAATGATTTAAAAAATGTTTTTAATTATTTATTTAAAACAAGAAAGGGGATTAAATTAAATAAATAAGATTTATTCATTTAATTGATTATGAATTTTGGTTTAATGAATTAATTAAAATAAATTGAATAATTTATTTAATTAATAGGAGAATGTTTTTGATTAAGGTAAAAACCAGTTTTGAAGGGGCCCCGAAACCCTTTACAAATGGAACTTAACAGATATAGAAAAAAGAGACAAAAAAGAACAAACCAACGAAAAGCCAGCAAAAAACCATAGAGAATTGGCTAAAGCCCCACAAAACCAACAAAATGAGCCATACCCAAGAGAAGAAACTAATTGATTTTTTTAGGGCATTAGCCAAGGTGTTGCTAATCCCATACAGTTCTTTGATATTTTCCCTAAGATTAGGGATATCCTTCGCAGAAGCAACCACAACTTTCTTGACACTTGCCTTGGTCCTCTTAACAGCACCAACTGGAGAAGCTTCACCACTGCCAATCTAGATATTATCTTCATCCATGTCAAGGTCCACCATAAGTTTAGGAGAACTGGAATTATCAAAGACCTTAGCAATATCCTCCAAGTTTTTAGTGATAGCTGACAGGATATTTGGGATAATGCCTAGCAAATTTTTCATCGCCACACTCCCTTCTTCCAGTGATTTAACCTTCTCCTCCATATCCTACTTCCATTTTATTTGATCCCTATCATCATCCTTCCTCTTCTCATCCGTCTGTTTCCCATTTTTTTCCAGGTTCTTCAAGAGTTCATAGGTCCATCTATCATAATCTAGTCTCACCTCAGTGAATTTTTTAAGGTTATCTAGGAATATCCCTTTACCCGCACTTTCCTTATCCTCACTTAAATTGTCCTTAGTCATATCCTTCTCAGGATCCTTGTTCTCCTCCCTCTCAAAATTCACATCTTTTTCCTCATTATCCTTGTACTCCACATCCTCCATAGGGTAGCTATTGTCCTTGCCAGGGAAATCACTGTGGATAGGGCTTTCATTGTCAGACTCATTATCACCACCTTCTTCCTCAATACCCACCTCCTCATCTTTCTAGCTATCTTCACCATCCGAATCATCTGTATCCATTTCACTTCCTTCTTTTCCAATTTTCTCTATTTCAATCTTTTCTTCATGGGTTTCCATCCTAGAGGCACTCTTACTTTTTTTGCTAGAGGACACCTTCTCCTTGCTAGAATCACCTCCCTCCAGCTTTCTCTTCCCCAGAGAGGTGGATAACTTCTTGTTTTATAGCATGGCGAGGGTTTTATAGTGCTCATAAATGAGCAACAAAAGTCCACAATGGAGAACCAGATTTGAGGGATTCTTACTATGTTTATTGAGGGACCTTGAAAGGGACCTGAAAAGGTAGTAGGGCAGGGAGACCATTTTGTCATGTCTGAAATGGTTTAAAAGAACAAATTGGTAAGTGTGGGTCCTAGAAAATTGGCCCTCAATAGTTATATGTTCCATTATGGCATTCAAAACCCAGCCCCAGATTTTCTTGATTTAGAAGCTTCATAGTAACCCCCTGTGGCTTTGCCAATTCTAGCCCTCTCTTTTTCCTTATGCGAGAACAAATTTACTGCATTATTGGAGACTTTAAGGTCTCTAAAAAAATCAAGCCCAGAATGGGGCATACCAGTCACAGTAGCTATGAGTCCCACATCCAATTTGAACTTAACCCCATAGATTTTAAAGGACCCATTACACCAATTTTCAAAAATTTTGGAAACGGCGAGATTTACCCTACCTTTGTCATAATCCACTAGCTTCTCCATAAAGCTTGTGAGGGACCCTTTTTCTATCTTCGCCCACACTTTTGGCATCGCCTTCCATCTTGACATATTATTTGGTTCCTCCCTCCTTAAATCTCCTCCCATATTCGAATTCGGATTCTCAGGTCTATTCCTCTACAAACTCAACACTTCTTTCCTATAGTTACTCGGGATTTTGAAAAGGATGACCCACAAAGTGTGACATAATATTAAAAATGGTTGGGGTTCTGCCACTTTGCCAGGTAATCATTACCTTTCCACCAAAGCATAAATTATTCATATACCCTATCATGATTATGTGGTCCTTCCCTCCCTGTAAATCTGTGCTTTCTAAGGATCTCTTTAATGTACATATTAATATCTTCCCCATGCCAAATCATTTGAGAATCAGAATTAACTCCTAGGTTCGCCAAACAGTCCACCGCCATATTTTTCTCTCTAAAGGCATGTTGAATAATTATTTCTTTAAAACTACCGATGATTTCCCTAGCTTTCAGGATAATGTTTTCAGTTGACCATGATGGCTCTGACTCCCCCTTCAAACACTTAATAATATTAAGTGAATCTCCATCAAGCCATAATTTATCATGATTAAGATTCTTAGCTATAATTAGGGTATTCAAGGCAGCTGAGGCTTCATCAAAATGACTAGTTTGACTCCCCAAAGGACTAGCCACCACCACTAAGCAACTTCTAGCAAAATTCTTGACAATGCCCCCATATCTAGCTTTACCCAGATTCCCCTTAGAGGCCCCATCAAAGTTAGCCTTAATCCACCCCAGAGGAGGAAAACACCAAACTAGACCTTCTCTTCCCTTCTCCTTATTAGTAGTAGTAGTAGAGAGGTTCCACCTGTCATTGAAGTCTTCTTTAGCAACTGATTCATTATCAGTACCATAAATACATTGAAATATGCTCCAGTAAATTTTATCCACCACCACTTCAAGAATAGAAATTTTATCCATAAAAATCCTATTGTTGCGCTCTTTCCATATATTCCAGATAATATTTGGGAGAGTAAGTTTCCAAGTCTCCACAATCTTTGGATTAGAACTAGGGCAGTGCCATTGCTGCCAAGATTCCCCTAGGGAATTCGAAAAAACCCAGCTCAAGTTCCAGTTGCTTAAGATGATTTTCCAAATTTCCTAACTAAAAGTACACTAATTAACAATATGGCAAGTGGTCTCTTCTTCCCTGCAACAAAGAGAAAACCTGTTAGGAAAAACAAAACCTCTCTTTTGAAGGTTGTTCAAAGTTAAAACCTTGTTTTGGATGAATATCCAAAAAAAGATATTAATCTTAGGAACTAACTTCTTGTTCCAGACTTTAGCCCAAATAGGAATTTCTTGCACATATTCATTATGGATAGCCACATCTGAGGACACAAAATATTTCCCATCTGGGGTTTCCCTAAAATTAATCCATTTCCCATTTCTCCAGTAGTTTCTAACCAGCTCCCCAAACCTGCGTTTGAACCAGTCTTTCCATTCATTAAGGATTGGACCTTCCTCCAGAGGTTTATCCAATATCCACCTATCTTCCCAAAATATTATTCTCCTACAATCCCCAAGGTTCCAAATTTGACTAGCAACAACCCAACTTTTAGCTGATTGGACTGCATTCCATATAGCAGAACCTTCAACAATAAAAGAATCATCTAAAAATTCTTCCTCAAAAGGTTGTGTTGAGCATCAAATTTGAATTAAGTAAACTATATTGATTTGAGAAATTAAATCATAGAAGCCATCTATCTTTGGAAGAAATCATCATTTTCATTGATACCATAATAACCCATAAATTATCAAACAAGTCTAATAGCATTCTATCGAAATATCCAAAATTCAAATAGTATCGATGAGACCCAGCGATGTCTCATCGATATAAAAAGGGTGTTGAAGGAAAGGGAACACTGATGAACTCTAAAAGGGACTAATCAAAAGCAATGATTCCACCAAAAGAGGATATCAAAGAAAGCAGAGACGGTTTTCATCGATGAGAAAAGGCTTCTGAGGAAATAATACCATTGGTGCAACATGAAGGAAACTTACCGGAAGAAGCATTCTTATTGAAAGAATGATATCAATCATATAGAAGGAAGCTACATCGACAAAAGATATTGATAAGAATATAAGTTTTGAGGAGGCTAAAAGACATGTTACCGATATGTGTGGTTTTATCGATGCAACTTTATCAAGGAAGATTACTAATGAGCTCATCGATGAAAGATGATAGTGGAAGAAAATCATCAAAAGAAAGATGGCCTCAATGAAACAATAAACCCATTCATCGAAGGAGTGTAGTGATGTTGATAGAAAAAGTGTTTCGATGGAAGGATAAAGGAAGTTACTGAAGCCCAAGGTTTCTTTGACATGAAACCTAATGGACATCATATATATACCAATGAGGAGGTGGAAATAATGATCGAATGCAGCATTTTGATGAAGGGAGAAAATACTACTTGAAGTAACGTTCGAAACAAAAGTGTTAGTTAATGGTTATATGTTGAAAAGCCACAACGCTTGGTGACAATGTATACTCTCATATAAAGGAGGGAGATTTTGTAATATGGATAAGAATTAGAAAGGAGTAGATTATAGCCTCAGGCTTGCCACTGTACTATTTTGGCCAATGTATATAATATAATCAGTTGTTTTTCCTTTGCATATGTGTTGCGGATTACTGCATTTTTTTGCAGGCAGTTGCTTATGATATTATCTTAAGAAGATAAGGTTATTTGTGTTCTTCCAGTAAAATTCTATGTTTCATATTGTAGATTTGGATCAAAAAGATTTACTTGTGAATTGTAATTGTTCCTTGTATTTCTTCCTTGGATGATCTCTTAAGGTTAGAGTTAAATTCATTCATGCGGTTTACAATATAGACATTGACATAGAGCTCATAAGAAACAATAACTGATAGACTCATCGAGAGGGGGTGGGTTTAAAAACTATCTCATAAGTTTACACAATAAGTCCTAAAGAGATATAAAGACTTTGTAGCCCAAACAACAAAGAAAGGAACTGGTCATCTATAAAATACTACTCATCAATTCATACTTTCACATTAAAAGTAATAGGAGTAGCTGAGTAGGAATTCTAGAATAAATTAGCAATAGTGTATATATATATATTTCAAGCATAAAGATCAAATAGCTTCTACAACAACAATCTTGAACTCATCTGCTATATCTCCATCCTAGGAGCATACGCCATTCTGAGATAGGAGGAAGTCAAATCAAGACACTAAATCTTCTATAAAAAGCATTAGTTGAAGGAACAACTAGTGAGTAGGTATACTTGCTTAGGTCCCGCAGAGCCTAAAGTGAGAGAGTTAATAACCAAATAGGTTCACTCTATAAGTTGGCCAAGTCAATTGGAAGGTTAGAGCATAGGAGTTGGCATTTCCTTAGAACCTATCCAATTCGTTGATTTGAGACCCAATAGATTGGTGAATCTGTTAGGGAGATTCATTTAAATGGTACTCTGCTGTGGGAAGGAACTCATATACAAAGTACAAATTTCTTTTGAGAAGAAAGGTGGCGACTCTAAAATAAGAAATTTTATGTACGGAAGGAGGTCAATAACACAAGGCCACCCCATAGTCCAATTAAACTTTGATCAGAAGAGAAGTAAAAGAAATCCAAAGGAGAAATCAATAGATAGTCCGATGGAACCTAAAAATGAATTTATGAATGGGAAGTATAATCATCACTATTTTGAAAATCATTCACATCCAACCTTGAGTAAACAGAATTATAGAGTTCCCACATACCCTAGGGATGAGGATTTGGTAGCTATGGATAGAGCACAGAAAGGGAAATACCCTCCTAGCTTTGAGAATCACCATCCAAATTCAAGGACAGGGGATTCAAGCTCCTCAGGCTCGAGCAAGGTGGATGCATCAGACTATATGGCAGACTTGATGAAACAAATGATTGAAGCAGCCATTGAGATGAGAGATGATGGAAGAGTACATGAGTGTGTAGAATTATGTGCTAAATTGGGTATAAATATAAATGAAGATGATATTAATCATGACTTGGTAAGATATAGAGCGAGAAGTGAATGTGCGGCCCAAGGACCAAATAGAGGAAGAAGCAACACAAATAAGACTGGTGCAAAAATCAACACCTACAGAGTATCTAAAAACCCTTTATATGATGTTAGGCCAAATGACTTCCCATATAATAATATACCTCCTGAGCACCAACACAACCACCCCAACAACTTCCCATACCCCAATTTACCTCCTGAGTATCAGCATAACTAGTTCAATGCCTTTATATATCAAAACCACTTTCAACCACAAAACCAATTTCCTCCTGGTAATAATAATGTGAGACCAAACTATGGAAACTTTTTCCAAGGTGGATACGGGCTGATGAATATAGAATGCATCAGGTAGTTTGACTTTTCAAGGATGATGGTGTATCCTCATCCTATCCCTAATGAAATTAGGACTACAATACCAAAGTTCACTAGGAGTAATGCAATCTCAGGGGAAGCACATTAAAAATCTTTTGACACACTTATGGAGGATTTCTATCTCCTATATGAGGATGTCAAGATGAAGTTGTTCATGCAGTCATTGATAGAGAATGCCTGAGATTGGTTCAGAGGACTGCCAGATTTTTTTAGTAAACAACCTTACAAAATTCAAAAGACTTTTTCTTGAACAATACAGAGACCACAATAGCCCAGAGTTTGCCTTACATGAGATCATAAGCATCAAGAAGGATACAAATGAAGTAGTGACTGATTTCAATAAGAGATTTAATAGAGTTATGAATAAAATCCCTAATAGAATAAAATCGGTTCTTGAAGTTAGCATTTTGTACTACATGAATGCTTTTGATAGTAAAACAAACTATGAGATTAGGACAAAGAATCCTACAACCCTTCAAGGAGTCATGAAAGCGGCCATAACTATAGAGAATAATAGAAAAGTAGTTGAAACTATAGGAAGAAGGGAGGATGCAAGGTTGTTCAATCCAAAGGCCCCTAAACAAACAAAGGACAATGACAAGTTGGACAAGGTGTTGAATGTTCTCAAGGATTTGTTTGTCAGAGTGAATAAAATAGAGAAACAATAGTTTTATCAACATGATAGGCCTAGATTGCATGATATGCCTTATAATACTGCATGGAAAGTTAAAAAACCAGTGGACAAGAACCCAAAAGAAGGTACCCAAATACTAGATCCTTTGAGAAAAGTGGTGAACCAGGTGGTTGATGAAGATATGTGGTGCTTAGCATGTGATATGCCTTCTTTTCCTTACCAGTGTGCGGTGGCAATGAAGTTGCAAGGAAGAGAGGAAGAATGTGAAGAATATGTAGATGATCATGTGATAAACTTACTATCCTTTGAGGACTATGACTCATCTGAGGGGAGTGAAGTAAGTGATATAAATTCTAGGTGGATTAATTAGTAGTGCTATATGCAACAAGTATTCTCAGATGAGGAAGATGAAGTCAAGTTGAGGATCCCTACTAAAGAAGAATGAGAGAGGATTACTAAAGCTACTATTGAACAAACCAAAAGGACTTATATGCTAAGAAATGGAACTATAAACCCTGAACAAGGCAAACCATCAGACATGTTCATAAAGGAGATTAATAAAACATCTAGAACCGATAACTAAGTCAAGTAGAACCTAGGGTGAAAACACAAAATTAATTAAGGAAAAGGAGTTGCAAGATTCTAGGATGAAAAAGGGTGATAAGGACGGGATGATGGATACTTCAGTACTGCCTACTACAACATCATTTGATATTGCCAATACCTTGACACAGATGAAGGTCTTTGTCCCACTACTTGAGATGATGAAGTTCTCAAAGTATTGAGAAAAAACCTTGAAGGTGATCAATGGTGTATCTAAGGAAGAGACCAAAGAACATAAACAAAATAGCCAAAATAATGATAACCCTGTTCCAACCATATATTTGGGGTCAACGATAAAAAAAAATCCCTCTGAAGTTGACCCATTTTATTTAACCTTGATGATCAATAACAAGATGATAAAAAATTGCATGATTGACTCAGGAGCTACTATAAATGTAATGCCAGTAGGAGTCATGAAAGAACTTGGAATGTCAGTGGATACAAATTTTCATAAATGCTACGCCATGGATAACCGTTTCATCCCAATGGTTGGTGTCATGAAAGATGTTGAATTAAAATTGATAGCATGTCGAGAAGCATCTTATAAAATGGACATCACTGTGGTTGATGTCCCTCCTAACTATGGTATGTTATTGTCAAGACAATGGTTGAACTTGATAGGAGGCCATGTCTAGCTAGACTTTTCATATGCTACTATACCAATAAATGGACAGGAGGTAAGGATTTAGAGAGAACCTCACTCTGAATGCATCATCAAGGAGGCAGAACCTATTGATTTGGTATGTTTCATCCAATCAGATATGGACAACTTCAAAGTAGAGTGGACAAAAACAAAATTGAGAGGATTGACCCTGATAGAGTCTACAGTCAAGAATAGTAAAGATCAAGTATGGAAGATGTACTTTGATGGATCATGCAGCAAGGAAGGAAGTGGGGCAAGGATCATATTTATTTCACCAGATGGAGAGACATTCAAATATTCTTTTAAACTGATGTTTGAGTGTACAAATAATATTGCAGAATACAAAGCTTTACTCACTAGACTAAATTTGGCTACCAAGCATGGAATCAAATTGCTCAGTGTCTTTGGAGACTTAGAACTAGTAATATCTCAAATCAAATAAAAATATGCCTCCAAACATATTAGGTTGAAACAATACAAGGATGCTGTATGGGATACCATAGAACTATTTGATTCTTTCCAAATAAAATGGATTGACAAATCAAAGAACATCATGGCTGACTTCTTGTCCAATGTTGCTTTGAAGGAGAATGATATAACACTGAATGGAGTCTCAGAAATGGAAATAAAAGTCAGGCCTTCTGTTCCGGATAATTTGTACAACTGGCAAGTTTTTCATGATGACAACTATTTGTTAAAGTTTTTGCATTGTGTGGATCACTACCAAGCACAAGCTATCAATTTTAATAACTTTGTAGAGATGACAGATGAGAAGGAGACTTTGTTAGGACAAGAAATCATATAGTTAAAATCTAATAAGATACCTAGAGGATTAGGTGCATTAGAAAGAGATTTCAACATACAAGACAAAGTCAAGATCAAAGGAGACTCAGTTAAAGAGACTAATGTTGAGCAGATTGATTTGGGAAGCAAAGAATCACCAAGGCATGTTTTTATTGGTAATAAATTGACCCCAGAAATGAAGTAGCAGTTAGTAAGGTTACTCAGAAAATATAAGCATGTATTTTCATGGTCTTATGATGACCTCAAAGCGTACAATGAAGGTCTTTTCCAACATGAGATACCTCTCAAACCTGATGCTAAACCATTTAGACAAAAACAAAGACCTATAAATCCGACTTTACTACCTAAAATGAAAGAGGAAATAATAAAGATGAAAGATGTAGGGATAATCAAACCTTGTAGATATTCTACTTGGGTTTCAAACCTGGTGCCTGTTAGAAAGAAAAATGGGGACATAAGACTATGTGTGAACTTCAGAAATCTGAACATATCATCATTAAAAGATAATTATCCTTTGCCAAACATGGCTAATATGTTGTAGAAAGTAATTGGATGTGATTTATTGTCCATGATGGATGGATTCTCAGGGTATAATCAAGTGAAAGTTAAAGAAGCTAAACAATTATAAGACAACTTTCACAACACCATGGGGCACATATGTGTATGCAAGAATGCCATTTGGATTAACAAATGCAGGAGCAACATTTCAGAGGGAAATGGATGTAGCATTTGTAGAAATGATTGATGTAATAATGGTAGTGTATCGAGATGATTTAATAGCCTATTCAAGAAGGGTTGAAGACCATTGCAGTCACCTTGAGAAGATATTCAAGAAAGCCCTAGAATATGGAATTTCCCTCAATCCAAAGAAATGTCACTTTGTAGTTAAAGAATGGAAGCTCCTGGGACACATAGTATCCAAGGAAGGGATGAAATTGACCCTGAAAGAGTAGCTGCAATAAATGAGGTGCCATCCCAAATATTGTCAAAGCTATTCAATTATTTTTGGGACAAATCAATTTTGTCAGGAGGTTCATCCTTAATTTTGCAGATATCATAAAACCTATAGTGAGGATGTTGAAAAAGGAAGCTAGAATTGACTAGGATGCAGAGGCACTAGATGCATTTATAAACGTAAAGAGGGTAATATATGAGGCACCAGTATTGATATCCCTAGATTTTGATAAACCCTTGTTGGTTTTTTCATTTGCATCATGCCATATAGTAGCGGTAGTCTTGCTACAAAAGAACCAAGATAATTATGAACAACCTATTGCATATTTCAGTAAGTCACTGAATTCATTCAAAATTAAATATGACCTAAATGAAAAGCAAGCTTATGGCCTGGTAAAAACAATAAAACAATTTAGACCATATTTGGTAGGTGCAGAAGTCATAGCACATGTTCCTAATGCAATGGTAAAAGACATATTCAGGCAGACTGAGGTCACAGGGAAAAGGTGCAAATGGATCAATCAGATTCAAGAATTCAATATTGAACTCAAAATTTCCCAAGTTATCAAATGCCAGGGACTAGCTAAACTTATGGTAGGAGTAGAGGTTGAAGAATTTCAGGTAAACGAGGTTGGCATGGGTGAAGCCAGCTTCAATATTGAAAATACAACCTAGTATACAAACATCATGTACTATCTCAAACACATAAAATGTCCAGATGATATGACTGATAATCAAAAGAGAACACTAAAATTAAAATCCACAAGATATGTGATCATGAATGGAGATTTGTATTGGAAGAATAGGGATGGGATATTATTGTTATGCCTAGATGAACATCAAGCAGAGAAAATCCTACAAGAGATGCATGAAGGGGTTTGTGGTGGTCATTTCTCAGCCAAAACTACTACACACAAGATATTGAGAGCTGGCTATTTTTGGCCATGAGTCTTCAATGATTCCTATGCTTATGTTAGGAAGTGTGAGGTATGTTAGAAATTTTCAGGCAAAATGAAATATCAAGGATCACTCCCACTAAGACCAATACAAGTTGAAGAAAAATTTCAACAATGGGGAATAGACTTTATAGGAGAAATATCAAAGAAATCAAGTGGGGGACATAGATGGATCTTGGTCACCACAGATTACTTTACCAAATGGGTGGAAGCAATACCTACTAAATAGGCTACCAGTAAGGTGGTGATAAGATTCATACTGGAAAATATCATCACTAGATTTGGTGTTCCTACAAGGATCATCTCTAATAACGGCATGGCCTTTAGGATTGAAGAATACAATGCTTTATGCAGGGATTATGGCATTATAATATCTCATTCATCCCCATATCACCCTCAAGGTAATGGGAAAGCCAAGTCAAGTAACAAAAACATCCTAAAAATCATCAAAAAGATGTTAGGATAAATTAAGAAGGCATGAGATTCAAAATTGAATTTAGCATTATGGGTAGATAGAGTGACAGTAAAAAAAACTATAGGGAAATCTCCATATGAACTAGTCTATGGTAAAAGGGCTAGACTTCCTTTGGATAACCTCTTACTAGTATATAAATTCATAACACAAGGAGGGATAGAGATTGATGACCCTTTACAAGAAAGGCTGATGCAGTTGATAGAGCTCAATGAAGTCAAGGCAGAAGCTCAGGAACAAAACATTAAAATCCAGAATCAGATATAAAGGTTGTATGACAAATGAACAAAAGATAGGAAATTTCAAATTGGTGATTTGGTTTTGATGTGGAATGCCAGGAGTCAAGATAAAGGTAAACATGGTAAGTTTGAAGCTTTATGGCTTGGACGTTATAAAATTATGGATAGAGTAGGAGAGGATTCCTATTTTCTCTAAAATGTTATAGGAGAAGTCCAAGAACTGCCAATGCATGGAAACTTCTTAAAAAATTTCTTTTCCTAAAGGGAAAAGGGGGAACCATCCTCATGTACAATAGTTTAGGTCTCACTGCCATTGTAAAAAAGCCACATTTTCTTCAAATCTCCTTTCCCTTATATAAACCAAAGAGTCTAGATTCTTGAAGGTATCTGTAGCATACCCCCATCCCCAATTAGAGCCACTGTTGAGCATCAAATCTAAATTAAGTAAAATATCTTGATTTGAGAAATTAAATCATAGAAGCCATCTATCTTTGGAAGAAATCATCATTTTCATTGATACCGTAATAACCCATAAGTTATCGAACAAGTCTAATAGCATTCTATTGAAATATCCAAAATTCAAATAGTATCGATGAGACCCAGCGATGTCTCATTGATATAAAAAGGGTATCGAAGGAAAGCGAACATCGATGAACTCTAAAAGGGACTCATTAAAAGCAATGATTCCACCAAAAGAGGATATCAAAGAAAGCAAAGATAGTTTTCATTGATGGGAAAAGGCTTCCGATGAAATAATACCATTGGTGCAACATGAAGGAAACTTACCGGAAGAAGCATTCTTATCGAAAGAATGATATTGATCAAACATAAGGAAGCTACATCGATAAAAGATATCGATAAGAATATGAGTTTCGAGGAGGCTAAAAGGCATGCTACCGATATGTATGGTTTTACTGATGCAACTTTATCGAGGAAGATTACTAATGAGCTCATCGATGAAAGATGATAGTGGAAGAAAATTATCAAAAGAAAGATGGCCTCAATGAAACAATAGACCCATTCATCGAAGGAGTGTAGTGATGTCGATAGAAAAAGTGTTTTGATGGAAGGATAAAGGAAGTTACTGAAGCCCAAGGTTTCTTCGACATGAAACCTGATGAACATCAGATATATATCGATGAGGAGGTGGCAATAATGACCGAATGCAGCATTTCGATGAAGGGAGAAAATACCTAGTCGAAGTAACATTCGAAACAAAAGTGTTAGTTAATGGTTATATGTTGAAAAGCCACAACGCTTGGTGATAATGTATACTCTCATATAAAGGAGGGAGCTTTTGTAATATGGATAAGAATAAGAAAGAAGTATATTATAGCCTCAGGCTTCCCACTATACTATTTTGGTGAATATATATAGTATAATTAGTTGTTTTTCCTTTGCATATGTGTTGCAGATTACTGCATTTTTCTGCAGGTAGTTTCTTATGATATTATCTAAAGGAGATAAGGTTATTTGTGTTCTTCCAGTAAAATTATGTGTTTCATATTGTAGATTTGGATCAAAAAGATTTACTTGTGAATTGTAATTCTTCCTGGTATTTCTTCCTTAGATGGTCTCTTAAGGTTAGAGTTAAATTCATTCAGGCGGTTTACAATATAGACATTGAAGTAGATCTCATAAGAAATAGTAACTGACAGACTCATCGAGAGAGGGTGGGTTTAAAAACTATCTCATAAGTTTACACAATAAGTCCTAAAGAGATATAAAGACTCTGTAGCCCAAACAATAAAGAAAGGCACTGGTCATTTATAAAATACAACTCATCAATTCATACTTTCACATTAAAAGTAATAGGAGTAGCTGAGTAGGAATTCTAGAATAAATTAGCAATAGTATATATATATATATTTCAAGCACAAAGATCAAATAGATTCTACAACAACAATCTTGAACTCATCTACTATATCTCCATCCTAGGAGCTTATGCTAGTCTGAGATAGGAGGAAGTCAGATGAAGACACTAAATCTGCTATAAAAAGCATTAGTTGAAGGAACAACTAGTGAGTATGTATACCCACCTAGGTCCTACAGAGCCTAAAGTGAGAGAGTTAATAACCAAATAGGTTCACTTTATAAGTTGGCCAATTCAATTGGAAGGTTTGAGCATAGGAGTTGGCATTTCCTTAGAACCTATCCAATTTGTTGATTTGAGACCCAATAGGTTGCATATAAAGATATTTGTTTTTCCAGATTAAATTCCATTCTCTTTCCTCCCCTTTCATTCTCCAAATTTGTTTAGCTAATAAAGCCTTATTCATACAACTAATATCCCTTAAACCTAACCCCCCTGAGGCCTTAGGAGAATAGATTTTATTCTAGGCAATAAGGGGAATTCTGTTTTTGACTTCCACCCCCAACCAAAGAAACTTTTTTTGGATTCTTTCAATTGCTTCCACAAAATTTTTGGGGATTTTGAACAAACTAAGAACATAAATAGGCATGTTTTGGAGAGTGGCTTTGATCAGAGTAACTTTGCCCACTTGACTAAGGACTGCCCCTTTCCAACCAACCAGTTTTGAGTTAAATCTATCCACCAACTTATTCTAGAAAAAATCCTCAAGCTTAATACATAGAGGAAGCCCCAGATAAGAAGAGGGAAGCTTAGTTATTTTGCAGCCAAGAATTCTTTCAATCCTTAATTGCCTTTGAACAAGGGTATTGATGAAGAACAAAGAACTCTTATCCCAATTAATTTTTTGACCAGAGGCAGATTCATAAATATTCAACACATTGTTCATATTTTTAGCTTCCGTAATAGTAGCTTCCCCATAGTGATAGAATCATCAACAAACTATTCACGAGTACAAGTGAAATTGGATGAAGATGGTTTCAGACCTCTAAGATTGCCTTCTTTCACATTTAAAA